>NC_086323.1:207559786-207829786 GCF_036172605.1 Pelobates fuscus | reverse complement strand
AGCCAATAATACTCTTGTCTATACACAGAAGGTCATTCATTGGCTGGCAGTGCACAGCTGATACTCTCAGCCAATGAATAAGAGGTCCCACCATGGGACCCTTGGCACCCAGCAGAACCCATGTAAGAGGATAAGCTTATGGAAAATGTGTTTTCATATTACTGGGAAACAGCACCCCCGCTATCATACCCAAGCTGTTGAAGTTGTGATGCTTGGAGTATCCCTTTAAGGCACTGTAAGGTAGTATATGCTCTCTAATGGATTTCTTCTGCATATATTTCCTGTTTAAGAATGTTGAGTCATTAGGTCATTAGAATTTTGAAAGAGGTTAGGTAAAAAAAAATAAAAAATAATTCTTACAAAAGCTCTATCTGAGACACAGCACAGAAGGATCAGGCATTTTAAAGAGAGTAGGAAGGTAACCCACAGGGAAACTCAATAACTGGGATCATGTAGCCCCATGTAGCCAAAGCACAGCTTAGCGGAAGAGGGCCTTGACAGGGGTTAGGAGGCGGGCTTAGGAGGAAGCGGCCAGGACTGGTGGTTTGTGGGTAAGGGGGTTTGGCTATTTAAATAGGTAGCCATTTTGTAAATATCACTTTTAATCTCCTACCTGGTTAAGTTTGTCCCGCCCACCCTCCCTAGGTCTGTATGGGACTGTGGGGTTATCCCGTTTTGTCACAGCGGCGGGATAGGGAGCCTAAGAAGAGGAAAGAGGCTCCCCAGGAAGGATGTGATGGACAGGAAACATTGTGGTCATTGGTGGTTGATAGGTTTCGAGTCCTGGAGGTTTATTTATGTACTATACAGAAGGGTACATACATGCTTGTCACTCTGATGATGCAATAGGTCAGTGGAATGTGTGGGTTCATGGTGCACCTGCCAAGTCCTATAGGATGCTTCGACAACGCATGTACCAGAATGATACTGAATATGGAAAGCAGTTAAAGGGACACTCCAGGCACCCAGACCACTTCTGCCCACCCAGACCACAACTCCCATCACCCTTAACCCTGCAAGTATAATTATTGCAGTTTTTATAAATAATAATTAACTTGCAGGTTTAAGTCCTCCTCTAGTGACTGTCTATCAGACAGCCACTAGAGGGACTTCCGGGTTCTTAAAATACAAAAAGTGTTTTAAATGACGTTGGACGTCCTCACGCTATGCATGAGGACTGTAACGGAACGCCTTCCGTTGATGGACGCTTCCTAGCTTACGCCGAGGACCACAAGCACCGCACCGGACATCACAACCACCGCAGGCTCCACAACCGCCGTAGCTTAACTGGAGCCGCGCCGTCTTCCGTCCACCCTGGAATGAACCTCCAGCATTCAGGACCGTGTGGGGAAGACCTCTCCTCCAGGAGAGCGTATCAGGAACAAGAAGTCAGTAGTTAAAGCTCAAGGGAGTATGTAGCACATAGCAATCCCCAGTGTGATACAGCAATTCCCTCCAATAACGAGACAAGGTTACGTTTTGAAGGGTCAAGAAGAACTGAGGTGCTGGCACACCCAGCCTGCTTTTTATTACAGTCAGGTACAAACAGAACACACCCAGGGGGAGGTATAAAACAACCAATAGCATAATAGTACAGTCCACAGTTTCCCTCCCTTCTGCTTGGGAGATAATTGAGTTTCCTACTATATCTACTCAATTATTTCCAAGCTAAAACGTACACATTTTTATACATTTTTATAACTTTATGATTTTACATAGTACATGAATAAAACTTACATTTTTTATAATCAATCCATTCAGGGGAACAACATATTAAAAAATGGCACGAATCAGACCAGGGGTTCAAAAGTTAAGGGAAAGTCCTTTGTGACTAAATGAAGCATGGCTTTCCGGCTCAGACCGGTTTTACAGAGCCCTCTCTCCTGGAGAAGTAATCCAATTACCTCCCAGGGCAGAGACAGACTCCATTGAGCACATGGTTGCAAAAAGACATAAAACACTTTAAAATACATAAAATCCCCTTTTACACATAACACACAGACATTTCACATATCCCCAGATAGCTGGGATCTGAACGCACAAAACTACCGAATAGCGCGCAGATCCTATTCACACAGTTCAATTGCCATGGAGCTAAAGTCTTTCCCATAGTCTTTCATTATATGAATAGGCTCCATGGCATAGCTATCTGGGGTATCACCGCTCACACAGGGCAAGTACCGAATGACCCCACTGTATTTAAAGGGCCAGAATGAGTGACATGCACTCTGTTAGGGCCGAATACTGTTTTTAAAGGGCCCAATCTTCCAGGGCCATAGTCGCAGGGGAGGAGGCAGGCAAGCAGGCCTCTCCAGGACAAAGTGGCGAAGGGCACTTCGTCACAAGGACCTCCAGCGTCGCCGGAATCCCTATAGGAAAGCATAGGAGCCCTGTGCGACACCGGACAAAAGGTGAGTAAAATCAGGGGGCCGGGGGAGCTAATCATTGCTTTTAAAACTATAGTGTCAGGAATACATGTTTGTATTACTAACACTAGTGTGCATTTAAGACCTAAAAATGTACCTTTCGTTTGGTGCATAACTGGTCTTCCCCAAGTGGAAGCAGTGTCTCTCATTAGGAGCTGGTGTTTGGAGTAGCTGCCTGTTGTGTTAGTATAAACATTGGTAAGACCTGGTGCCTGAGATTTGTTGAGCCCTGGGTTAAGGGCTATCTTAGGGTAAAGGGGCAGCAACTGGGGGTTAGGGCTGTATTAGGTAATAGGGGCAGCAATTGGGGGTTATGAGCTCTAGTGGGATATAGGGCAGCAGCTGGGGGTTAGGAGCTGTAGTAGGGTAGGGCAGCAATTGGTGGATTAGGGTCTGTAGCAGGGTATTGGGGCAGCAATTGGTGTAAGGGACTGTAGCAGGGTATATAGACAGCAATTGGGGGGTTAAGGACTGTTGTAGGGTATAAGGGCAGTCATTGGGGGGTTAGGGCAGTAGTACGGTATAAGGGCAACAATTGAGGGGTTAGGGGCTGTAGTACGGTATAGTGGCAGCAATTAGAGAGGGTTAGGGGCTTTAGTAGGGTATAAGGGCAGTCATTGGGGGTTAAGGCTGTAGTAGGGTATAGGGGCAGCAATTGGGGGTTTATGGTCGTTAGCAGGGTATATAGGCAGCAATTGGTGGATTAGGGTCTGTAGCAGGGTATTGGGGCAGCAATTGGGGTAAGGGACTGTAGCAGGGTATATAGACAGCAATTGGGGGGTTAAGGACTGTTGTAGGGTATAAGGGCAGTCATTGAGGGGGGTTAGGGCAGTAGTACGGTATAAGGGCAACAATTGAGGGGTTAGGGGCTGTAGTACGGTATAGTGGCAGCAATTAGAGAGGGTTAGGGGCTTTAGTAGGGTATAAGGGAAGTCATTGGGGGTTAAGGCTGTAGTAGGGTATAGGGGCAGCAATTGGGGGTTTATGGTCGTTAGCAGGGTATATAGGCAGCAATTGGTGGATTAGGGTCTGTAGCAGGGTATTGGGGCAGCAATTGGGGTAAGGGACTGTAGCAGGGTATATAGACAGCAATTGGGGGGTTAAGGACTGTTGTAGGGTATAAGGGCAGTCATTGGGGGGTTAGGGCAGTAGTACGGTATAAGGGCAACAATTGAGGGGTTAGGGGCTGTAGTACGGTATAGTGGCAGCAATTAGAGAGGGTTAGGGGCTTTAGTAGGGTATAAGGGCAGTCATTGGGTGTTAAGGCTGTAGTAGGGTATAGGGGCAGCAATTGGGGGTTTAGGGTCGTTAGCAGGGTATATAGGCAACAATTGGGGGATTAGGTTCTGTAGTAGGGTGCTGGGGGTTGAAGGCTGTTTTAGAAAGTGAAGGGCTGTAATTTGGGTGGGTTTTAGGCTGTAGTAGTGAGTTTAGGTACTGTAGGGTCTGTAAAAAGGGGGTTTATGGGCTGTAGTGGCTAGGTACTGTAGTGGTACCTACAGTACCTAGCCCCTTTAGGGGCTGTTGTAGGGTATTTAGATGCTGTAGTAGTGGGGTTAGGGGCTGTAGTGGTAAGGGGCTGAGGTAGGGGGATTAGGGGCTGAAGTAAGGGGATTATTGGCTATAGTGGTTAGGGACTGTAGTGGTAAGGGGCTGACGTAGGGGGTAAAGAGGCTGTTGTAGGGCTAAGGACTGCAATTCCCCCCTCCATGAAGCTTACCTTGGCCAGGGTAGAAGCAGATCCTGTTCCTTGGTAATCCCAGGCGCCGAGTGAGCAAAGCAGAGCCTAATTCGGGTGGCGGAGCCAATTGTTGAGGGACGAGGCCTAACATGAGGGGCAGAACCTAACACAGAGATGCGCCTGTAGCTACAGGGCGCCTGGGCACTGTGCACCCGCCCAGGATCGGCCCTGGTGAGAGGCTGGGATCGGTCGGCTTAGCCAGTGGTACGCTCCACTGTGGCCAGGGCAACAGACAGTCGGAGCGAGTTTCAGAGTCAGCATGGGCAGAGTGGCCTCAAATAACATGTGAGGAGGCGCGACCACGAGGTTTGTTGTGGAAAGCAGCGCTGTATCTATCACGACTCATTAGACTAACAAGGAATATTGTCGCCTCCTAAAAAATGCCGCCCATGGCAAATGCTTTGTTAGCCTCGATATTGAAACAGCGCTGCCTGTATATGTGATTTGTTATCATGATTCAAAACTGCTCTTTACACCTTAATAAAATGTAATACGCATTCTAAGTGTTCTTTTATCTGTTACTCAGTGCTCAGTTGGTAATTCTGACACTCACACTCGTAAATGTTGCATTGCTGGATATAAAAGAACACATTTAACAAAAAAAAATGGTATCTGTCCATGTATCCTGAGATGGGAGTGCTGTTCTTTGTGTTTGTCATGGTTGGCGTGAACATATTGTGCTGTTGATGGACAGTTAAGTTGTGTTATCACCTACAAAGAGATAAAAATGAAACAATAAATAAAGTTATTATAATAGTGATATATTTAAGGGAAGTTTGATAAATTAACCGTTAAAGAAGGACATGTGCAATATCTCCTAAAGAGTAATAATATCAAAATCAAAGGTGCCTTCATACATTATATCTATGGCAGTAAGATGAAAATTGAAAGATCCATAACTAGTCGTTATGTGACTGAGGTTAATGAAATATGTCAGGAGAGACACAAAGACCACTGTAAACATGCCAGTATAAACCGAGAGAAAATCTAAGCTCAGGACACCAGAAGTTAATCATATTGTAAGACAGATCAAAATGTCCATAGATACGTGTAAAGAACAAGTAAGCAATGGTCAAGATAAAAGATTACGGTTCTTTTGAATATTGGTAGGGACAATCAACTATTTTTTTTCAAAACAGATATTCAAATTATCAAAGGTATCAAAATAAGTGTGGCGAAACCAACCTCGCCACTGGGCATTGGAGAAGCCTGTTTGCCCGCCTCCTACCTGCTGACTATGGCCCCTGGGTTATTTGGCCCTTCAAGTACAATATTTGGGCATTATGGACTTATATTCTACGGTTTCTGGCACTTTAACTGTGTGGTACAGAGAAAGGGTTTGTACTTTTAAAACTGGCACTTCGACTACAGTCGAAGTGCCGAAGTCGTCGAAGTGCCGAAGTCGTCGAAGTGGCCGCCATTCGACAAACGAACGCGTGGCGGCGGGCATTTTAACTTATGCGAACGCGGTCAGCGGTGTGTGCAGCCAAATCTATGGAACTGTTTGCGGCTACCCAATTGCACGAACACCGCTGACCCGTACCTTCTTCGACACTGCGGCTGGAGACTAAGTCCCGTTCGAAGATTCGAACGCTCGTTCGAATGGGACTTAGTCATTTTCTCGGTGTAAAATGACTATCCTAGTCGGCCGATACAGAGAAGGTAGATGCAGAGTGGGGTAGTCACCAAGACCTTAGATTGGCAAGAGTGACCAAAGAACCTTCAAGAAGGTTTAGAAAATATGGAAAAAAAAACTCAAAATCCAGAGTCCAGTACTGAAAATTAATCAGAAAACCAGAGAATCACCAAAATGCTAATGCAAAATATCAGTCTGACAGTCAGCAGATATCTGTTGTCTCTCTTTAATTTGTGTTTCTCATAAACAGTATTGTAGACCAGAGAGAACTTTGTGGGAGAGAGTTTGAAGGTCCCAATGTCATGCAGGTTAGTATTAACCTAGTAGGAACCTGAAGATCCGGAACCACAACAGGGACATCCTCTGAGTGTGTGATGCTGTACGCACAGCGTTTATGGGTGATCAATAAGTTCATAGGTTCAGAATTTATACACTTTGTTTTGTTTGTGTATGATGTTACGACGATTCAATAAATAGTTATAAAGCTTGAACCTATTAAATGATCCAAAAAACTTGTGATTTCATGAAATAAAAGGGGAAATATATTTAGATCGTACATATATGTAGAAAACACTAGCAAGCGCAGTGTGCAGCAAGTTCTATTCAGGGGAAATAAAAAATGATGCTTCAATGACCATTTTTTCCCAATACGTTTCCATTTCCCATGCATTCTGCCAGTAGCGCTTGATTCAATATGTTACTTTAAGAAATACGGTCTATGTCCAGGAAAAACAGCAACTGTTATTAAGGGTTTCCTATTTTACTAAAATTAATGTACGTTTTCATCAACTCTTGGCTAGCAGCAACAAAGTAAAAATAAGTCTGTTTCCATTTCATTCTAACATAAAATACAGCCGTTGTGAGATATCGTAGCAGTTCCGATGTTGGATATTCAAGTAAATGTTTTGATTAAATGGTGCAACTCCTCAAAATAAATACAAAACCGGATACTTTTGAGGAGCAATAAACAGAGCTCCAGGGTCCTTCTAGGGAAAACTCAATAACGCCCAAATCCCTGAGACCGAATGTCATCACTACAGGGGCTAGGAAATCTTATTAAAAGTCCAAATCTGTGTGTCCTAGCCACAGAGACAAGGGTTGGTCAACTTCATGGAAAAAATGGGAGTCTGTTTTCACATAGATGAGTCAAGGTGCTGGCCTCATCATTGTTATTGTAATACTTGAAGGTTTGGCAATTGAGTTTGTACTGTATGAAATACAACTATTAGAAAAGAAAGAGATTTAAGACATAATATCAAAGTATTTTAGAAAACAGCAGGGTCGAAGACGTACGATATGTGGGTGATGGGGTATGTGATAGTTACAAATCTTCTAGAGGCAAGTGATGCAGATGAGGTAAGTGATCTTGATCAATCTACTAGCACATCCAAAGGCTGGCTTTATTGCATCACACTCTGTTATTTCAAATAATTTCAAGCAATAGGTCATTAAACGAACACTCAAACATCTAAAGCACTTCAACTTGTTGAAGTTCTGTATGTGTGAAAGGTGTATCATTAGAGATGTCCCGAACGGTTCGCTGGCGAATAGTTCCCGGCGAACATAGCTTGTTCGCGTTCGCCACGGATGGCGAACATATGCGATGTTCGGTCCGCCCCCTATTCGTCATCATTTAGTAAACTTTGACCCTGTACCTCACAGTCAGCAGACACATTCCAGCCAATATGCAGCAGACCCTCCCTCCCAGACCCTCCCACCTCCTGGACAGCATCCATTTTAGATTCATTCAGAAGCTGCATTCTTTTTTTTTTTTTTTTGTATTTTTGTATTTTTATTTTTTTTAGACAGAAGTGTGTTATATTTGAGCATGCTAGGCTGAACGTGCGTATATCATGGCTAGTTGCACTGAGGGTATGAGTATATAGCAGTACATTGTTGTGAAAGATGGCTGTCATGTTTAGGGTGTAGCTTGCACGTTATCAACTGTGTATTTATATCAGCAGCTCCACCACTAGTTATAAATCAAGTGTGAGTCGCCCCATGAGATGAGACTAGTGAATAACATAATACATGAACGGTTAAGGTAAAGGCATGTAACAACTACGACAATAAACTCTTTAGGAGGTGAAATAATGACATGTTTAAACGCTTGCTACTTTACGATTAGTTAATGTGCAGAGAGCAGTTCATGTGATCAAAGGCATGGTGTGGAGGATCGGCTATAGTGGGACATGCTTGGCAGGCTTCTGTTTACTGCTTGTGCTCATCCGATCCCTTCTGGGTGCCAGGTGCAGACCCTGGGAGTCCCTGATACCTGGAACAACATAGGCAAGTCTCTGGCTGAGTGCCGGGTTCGCGGTTTGAGGTGGTGGAAGCTTGTTTTGTCGGGTGGTCGGATCTGTCCCGGTGGTGCTTCACGTCCGGTGCGGGATTGTGGTGGCTTAAGGTGGAGGCGAGTGCTTGACGTGGGGCAGGCTCTGCATTTCTGTTTGTGCCTCTGGTCCCGACTTCGACGCCTTTTGCGTTGGTGGATTTTAATGGGGACTGCTTCGCTTAGCTGTGGTGGAGCTTGTTGGGTCTGTGGTGGAGATTGTTGGGGCTTCCAGCTTAGACTCAATATCCTGCCATGCTTTGCTGGTACCAGGAGGACACGCGGCTGCCGCCATATTGGGAGAGTCGCAGATGAGTATGTCAGCCTGGGCGGCTGTGCTCTGTGCGTCCATTAGCTCCAGACAGCCTCTCAGGGGTGGACCGGGATAACCCCCACCCCTGCCGGGAAGTAGCTGCTCCTGGGCATCCCAGGATCGGGAGATCGTCCGCCTCTCCCGCCCGGTGAGCACCAGGCCACACTTGCCACGCGGAGGTAAGTAAGACTCTGTCGAGTTGCTGACCGCTATTAAGCATGTCGGGTCGGTCAGGTAGGAGCAACATTGCTGGGTCATCCCCTTCTGGGGTGAAATTCGCTTGTTGATAGCTGCTTAAAGTGAGATATTGAGGGAGCTCACACGAAGTGCGTCTTTCCTCCATGACAGCTAGGCCCCGCCCCCCGGAAGCTGCATTCTTAGTGAGAGGAGGGAAAGTGTAGCTGCTGCTGATTTCATAGGGAAATCGATAGCTAGGCTAGTGTATTCAGTGTCCACTACAGTCCTGAAGGACTCATCTGATCTCTGCTGTAAGGACAGCACCCCAAATAGCCCTTTTTAGGGCTAGAACATCAGTCTGCTTTTTTTTTTTTTTTCCCTGTGTAATCTAATTGCAGTTGCCTGCCTGCCAGCGTGTGTGTCAGGCTCACAGCGTATACTGTGCCCACTTACCCAGTGCCACCACTCATATCTGGTGTCACAATAGCTTGCATTTAAAAAAAAAAGTCGAGTTGCTGACCGCTATTAAGCATGTCGGGTCGGTCAGGTAGGAGCAACATTGCTGGGTCATCCCCTTCTGGGGTGAAATTCGCTTGTTGATAGCTGCTTAAGGTGAGATATTGAGGGAGCTCACACGAAGTGCGTCTTTCCTCCATGACAGCTAGGCCCCGCCCCCCGGAAGCTGCATTCTTAGTGAGAGGAGGGAAAGTGTAGCTGCTGCTGATTTCATAGGGAAATCGATAGCTAGGCTAGTGTATTCAGTGTCCACTACAGTCCTGAAGGACTCATCTGATCTCTGCTGTAAGGACAGCACCCCAAATAGCCCTTTTTAGGGCTAGAACATCAGTCTGCTTTTTTTTTTTTTTTCCCTGTGTAATCTAATTGCAGTTGCCTGCCTGCCAGCGTGTGTGTCAGGCTCACAGCGTATACTGTGCCCACTTACCCAGTGCCACCACTCATATCTGGTGTCACAATAGCTTGCATTTAAAAAAAAAAAACAAAACACTTTTTTGACTGTGACATAATAGCAGTCAGTTTCCTTCACACGTGTGCGTTTCAGGGCCTGCCAGGGCACAGTGTCACACCAGTGCAACTCATATCTGGTGTAACAAAAAATAGAAAGTGCAGATTCACCTCCTAGTGGATAGAACACACTCTTAGTGGGTAATAGTTCTATAACGAGCGGTGGAACGCATATCAGGTGGAACGCATAGATAAATCCGGAAGAGAGACGCGAGTCGCATATCCGGTTGCGTCATCAGCTCGCACCCGGAAGTACTACAGACGGACGAACCCGGAAGCGAGCTAACAATTGTAGGATACTCCGGGCGCGCCAAACCGGACGGATTTAAAAGAGCCATCAGTACCATATGGAAGATTATGCCTACACATAGAAGGACGCTTTTGCCCCTGAGGAAGTTCAAGGACGTTTGAACGAAACGCGTAGGGCTTATTTATAGTGTTTCAGAGTTTTTATTGTTTATATTAGGCTGTTTTATTTTATTTTATTTTATATTATTTGACTGGGTTATGCTGATCCTGTGATTCATCCTGTGATCCTGAGATCGTTTGATTTTATATGCCTGCTTGACACTACATCATTGTAAGTGTGCCCAGGGCCGGCCTTAGGCATTTGGGCGCCCTGTGCAAAAAATCTTCACAGCGCCCCCCCCTTCCCCCACTCCTTACCCCTTCCCACACACCCTGTCACACACACACACACACACACAGGCAGGCAGACAGCCATACACACACACAAACACACTCAGGCAGTCATACACAGACAGCCACACACAAACACACACACAGACATAGAATGTGACGGCAGATAAGAACCATTCGGCCCATCTAGTCTGCCCAGACAGTCACAAATAGGCAGTCACACACAAACACACACACACACAGGCAGACAGCCACACACACACACACAGGCACACAGCCACACACACACACAGGCAGACAGCCGCACACACAGCCACACACAAACACACAGGCAGACAGCCAAACACACAGAGGCAAACAGCCACACACACACAGTCACACACACACTGTCAGACAGCCACACACACACAGTCACACATACACACACACACACTGGCAGACAGTCACACACACACACGCAGACAGTCACACACACACACGCGCAGTCACACACACACACACAAACATAGGCAAACAGTCACACACACACACACAGGCAGACAGCCATACACACACACAGTCAGACACACACACTCACTAACAGACAAACACACTCACTAACAGACAAACACACTCACAGACACACACTAACAGACACAGACACACACTAACATACACACACTAACATACACACACTAACAGACACAGACACACACTAACATACACACACACACTAACAGACACAGACACACACTAACATACACACACACACACACTAACAGACACACTAACATACACACACACACACACACTCACCCACATTAACAAATGTTTTTAAATTTATTTAGACACCCCCCCAGCCTCCTTACCTTTGGGAATGCTGGGGGGGTCATCTTTTTTCCCTGGTGGTCCAGTGGCTGCTGGGCGGCGCTGGCGGGCGGCTGGCGAGGGAGCACTTTCTCTGAGCTGTATGCTCAGCTCCCTCGCGCGCCGCACAGTGAGGCTGGGAGCCGGAAGATGACGTCATATTCCGGCTCCCAGCCTCACTCTGCGGCGCGCGAGGGAGCTGAGCATACAGCTCAGAGGAAGTGCTCCCTCGCCAGCCGCCCACCAGCGCCGCCCGACCGCCCAGCAGCCCGGCATGTCTGTTAGCCGCAAGGCTAACAAGACATTTGCCTTGGGCATTAGGGGGCGGCTTTTTTTGCCGCCCCCTGGAAAATGCCGCCCAAGGCAAATGCCTTGTTAGCATTGCGGCTAACAGACATGCCGTGTGAGCTATGCGGCTGCAGGGCGCCCCCTGCACCATGGCGCCCTGTGCGGCCGCACAGCTCGCACACCCCTAAGGCCGGCCCTGAGTGTGCCTTATCATTAAAGTGTATTTTTACCAAGATACTCTGCACTATTATGCTTTTCTATTTCCTTCATTGTACACCATGATGTTCCACCTATCCTGAGATATTCATCGTCTTAAAAGATATGCCTACAATCAATTTCGGTTTGTGAGTGTGAATTACTACCCATACTTCCACTCCCCCTTATAAGTTAACAGTATTATGCTATGTTTGTTTCTGTTATCATTGTATTGTAGATCCATTTTTTCCCATATCTGGTGTAACAGTAGTGTACATTAAAAAAAAAACTAGAAATTTGACTGTGAAATAATAGCAGTCAGTTTCCTTCACACGTGTGCGTTTCAGGGCCTGCCAGGGCACAGTGTCACACCAGTGCAACTCATATCTGGTGTAACAGTAGTGTACATTTAAAAAAAAAAATACAATTTTGACTGTAATAGATTGAATACCAGTTAGTTGTCTGCAAGCGTGTGTGTCAGGCCTACAGCGTCTACTCTGCCAACTTCTGCCAGTGCATAGTGCCACTCATATCTGTTGTCACAGTAGCTTGCACGCATAGTACCACTAATCAAAACAAAAATGACAGGCAGAGGCAGGGGCCGTCGTGGTCGTGGTGCTGTGATTCCCTTTGGCCCTAGAATAATGCCCAGTGTTCAGAGGCCACGTACTCTGAACTCGAAAAGTTTGGAGGACATAGTTGACTGGCTAACACAGGACATCCAATCTTCTACAGCTTCCGCTCGGAACCTTGACGCACCATCCTCCTCCAGCTTAGCTTCGGGCACCTCTCAAGTTACCACTCGCCCGCCTGCCGCCACCACCAACACTAGCACCACAGCCGCTTCACTTGATCTGTCAGAGGAGTTATTTACAAATCAGTTGGAAGAAATGAGTGATGCGCAACCATTATTGCCAGAGGATGTAGATAACAGGGATATGTCTCAGTAAGGCAGCATTACACACATGGACGTACGGTGTGATGATGATGATGTTGTACCCGCTGCTGCTTCCTTTGCTGAGTTGTCAGATACAAGTGAAGCGGTTGAGGAGGATGATGCGTCCGTGGATGTCACGTGGGTGCCCGCTAGAAGAGAAGAAGAACAGGGGGAAAGTTCAGATGGGGAGACAGAGAGGAGGAGGAGACGAGTTGGAAGCAGGGGGAGGTCGTCGCAAGTAGCTAGTGGCACAGTCAGACAGCATGCATCGGCACCCGGGGTCAGCCAGACAGCACGCCAATCAACTCATGCTGTTGCCACCACCAGAATGCCGTCATTGCAGAGCTCAGCGGTGTGGCATTTTTTTGGTGTGTCAGCCTCTGACAACAGCGATGCCATTTGCAACCTGTGCCAAAAGGAACTGAGTCGTGGGAAGTCCAACACCCACCTAGGTACCACTGCTTTGCGAAGGCACATGATCGCACATCACAAACACCCATGGGATCAACACATGAGTACAAGCAGCACACAAACTCAAAGCCGCCATCCTCCTCCTGGTCCAGCATCTTCAGCCACGTCAACCACTGCTGTCCTCCTTGCCCCCTCTCAACCATCCTCCACTCCGTCTCTTGCCTTGAGCAGTTCCTGCTCATCTGCCGACAGTCAGGTGTCTGTCAAGGACATGTTTGAGCGTAAGAAGCCAATGTCACAAATTCACCCCCTTGCCCGGCATCTGACAGCTGGCTTGTCTGAACTCTTAGCCCGCCAGCTTTTACCATACAAGCTGGTGGAGTCTGAGGCGTTCCAAAAATTTGTAGCTATTGGGACACCGCAGTGGAAGGTACCCGGCCGAAATTTCTTTGCACAAAAGGCAATCCCCAACCTTTACTCGATTGTGCAAAAGGAAGTAATGGCATGTCTGGCACACAGTGTTGGGGCAAGGGTCCATCTGACCACTGATACCTGGTCTGCAAAGCATGGTTCCGGGCAGGTATATCACCTACATTGCGCATTGGGTAAACCTGCTGACGGCTGGCAAGCATGGAATGCGTGGCTCTGCAGAGGAGTTGGTGACACCGCCACGACTTGCAGGCAGGCCTGCTGCCATCTCCTCTACTCCTCCTACTCCATCCTCTTCCATAACCTCCTCGGCTGAGTCCTCTTCTGCTGCTGCGTCTTGCTCCACATCAACGGCACCCCCCCAGCTCCCCAGGTACTATTCCACAACCCGGATACGGCAGTGTCACGCCGTCTTTGGGTTGACTTGCCTGAAAGTAGAGAGTCACACCGGACCAGCACCCCTGTCTGACCTAAACGCACAGGTGGATCAGTGGCTGAATCCGCACCAACTGGAGATCGGCAAAGTGGTTTGTGACAACGGAAGAAATTTGTTGGCGGCATTGAATTTGGGCAAGTTGACACATGTGCTGTGCATGGCACATGTGTGTAATCTGATCGTACAACGCTTTGTGCATAAGTACCCAGGCTTACAGGACGTCCTGAAGCAGGCCAGGAAGGTGTGTGGCCATTTCAGGCGTTCCTACATGGCCATGGCGCACTTTTCAGATATCCAGCGGCGAAACAACATGCCAGTGAGGCGCTTGATTTGCGACAGCCCGACACGTTGGAATTTAACACTCCTAATGTTTGACCACCTGCTCCAACAAGAAAAAGTTGTTAACGACTATTTGTATGACCGGGGTGCTTGGACAGCCTCTGCGGAGCTGGGAATTTTTTTGCCACGTTGTTGTCACCTTTCGGGGACCCTTGGTGTTGTACGTGGCTGGGTGGAGGAAGAGTCCTTCAATGACATCAGTGAGGACAAGGAACGGGACATGGCTAGCTTGGTATCCAACCTTGTGCAAATGGGGCGTTTGCGGTTGTGCAAATGGACTGTTTGCAGTTGTTTGCGGTGCGTTAAACGGGGAGTTTGGTCTGTCACTGTGAAGTGGGCGTAACCCTTACACTACCTGATTGATACAACATCATGCCTGATGTTTTAAAGCACGTTATTCCAAACAATTTAGGATTGTTAGGTGATTTTTGCCCTTTATGGATTAAAACCAGACTCTGCATCAACTGTGTAATTTTCCATGGGAGTTTTGCCATGGATCCCCCTCCGGCATGCCACAGTCCAGGTGTTAGTCCCCTTGAAACAACTTTTCCATCACTATTGTGTCCAGAAAGAGTCCCTGTGGGTTTTAAAATTCGCCTGCCTATTGAAGTCTATGGCGGTTCGCCCGTTCGCGAACATTTGCGGAAATTCGCGTTCGCCATTCGCGAACAGAAAATTTTATGTTCGCGACATCTCTATGTATCATCTTTTTTAATTTTAAAAACAATGCAGATTTCAATAGAAATTATCACATTTATAAATGAATCTGGTTACACCCCCTAGGCTGTCAATTAGATAGTCGGTCCTGTTACTTCCTGGTTTGTTTATCTCAGAGGAGATAAACCCAAGAGGCAGCAATTGCTCAGAGCACCTGCCCTGCAAACACTTCTCATTGAGCTGCATTTGGAAGGCTGTGATTGGACAGCCACAGAAAGACTGGGCGGGGCTAGAAGGGGAAGGCTTGTCAAGGCTGCAGACAGGGGTTCTGCAGCATTTACAAGCTGTTTTTAGATATATCCCCAATAAAAAATGATGCATTCTTTCATCAAAGTATATCAACTAAACAGTAATTCTTTTTAAAAAAAATTCTTGTTTGGGCAGTGGAGTGTCAATTTGCGTATACACTTTTAAAGGAACAAAGCAATGTTACAAATATTTATTTACAATATTTAAATGCTTATTTTAACATTTACATGCAGGGCCCCGGGAAGCATAAAAACCTGAAATAAACTCACCCTTCAACCCAAATCATCACTCAGTGATCTCTGGTCAAGTTCAGGCCCTCTCAGAGAGAAAATGTATAGATTTCCGTCCCATGCGCAGCAAACTGTGCATTCATAGAGAATCATTATGCCCGTGCTTCCCTATGAGAACAATTATCAGAGTTCGGTGTGTTTTGTCACACTGAAGAAACTGGGCCCATGCACCAAAACCACTGCATTAAGATGTAGTTGTTTTGGTGCTTAGTGCCGCTTTCAATCTTCTTTTGGTAATGGGAAAGAATGAACGTTGGGAATAGTAACATGTGGTGTCGGTGCTGTAACCATAACAAACACTTGGGATTTGTGGTGCACGTACATTGGGTCCTTTTGACATTTTGCTCACAATGTCCAGGTCACATTATGTATTGTTTGAGAAATAAACGGATTTTGATCACAGCAGAGATGGAGTAAAGAGATCAGCTTTACTAGAACCCAGATCACGGTGTGGAACACACATATCCAAATTTCGGTTAAAAGATGAGATTTAAAATGTATTGCGTCTGCATCTGGGCCGCACAGCGCAAGCTCATTATGCAAGACGCTTCCACTGTGAATGGGAACTAACACCCGGCAGACATCACGTCAGCAGCTCTCTCGGCTAGGTCCTGTTGGTTCCTTCAGTGGGTGTGCCTGCCTCTTGTCAGGATGGGCCCAGACATTATGGGGTTCACCAATGACGGAAGTCACATCACATACTGCCCGTTCACCTTTACCAATCTCACACCTTTCAATGTTGGGGGTATGTAAAATGGGGGTCACTAACATTAGGGGGCAGGGGCTGTTTCCAAGCTTCAAAATGGTATCTAGTAATTGTCAGCTGGGAAGATTTTTAATGGCTGCTATAATAAGAGACTTTATGTAGTATCTGACAGTTTGTTTCCATGCGACATGCAGCGGCGTACATACCGCGGTCACAGGGGTCGCAGCTGCGACCGGGCACGTCACTCCAGGGGGCCCGGCCACCCTGCGGACCCCTGCGACCGGGTACCCGCCATTATCTTTTGCGGCCGCCATCCAAGGGGTCCATCGGGTGGCCCATGCTGTCAGGGCCACCCAATGGATATGGATTGTAAGGGGGCTCGGTCAACGCTGGGCGCTTTAACAGCGCGTCCGGGCCCCCTGTGATTACATCAGGGGCGTATTAGCCGCGAGGCAAACAAGGCATTTGCCTTGGGCGGCATTTTCCAGGGGGCGGCAAAAAAGCCGCCCCCAAACGCCCAGGGCAAATGCCTTGTTAGCCTTGCGGCTAACTGACATGCCGTCTGGGCGGGCGGTCGGTCGGTCTGCTGGGCAGTGCTGGCGGGCGGCCGGCGAGGGAGCTCTTCCTCTGAGCTGTCTGCTCAGCTCCCTCGCGCGCTGCAGAGTGAGGCTGGGAGACGGAATATGACGTCATATTCCGGCTCCGCCTCCCAGTCTCACTGTGCGGCGCGCGAGGGAGCTGAGCAGACAGCTCAGAGGAAGAGCTCCCTCGCCGGCCGCCCGCCAGCGCCGCCCAGCAGCCACTGGACCACCAGGGAGAAATAGGACACCCCCCCCCCCCCAGCATTCCCAAAGGTAAGGAGGCTGGGGGGGGGGGGGGTAAATTAAAAAAAAAAAAATGTGTTAAATATGTGAGTGAGTGAGTATGTGTGTATGTCTGTTAGTGTGTGTGTGTGTGTGTGAGAGAATGTCTGTTAGTGTGTGTGTGTGAATGTCTGTGTGTGTGTTAGTGTGTGTGTGTATGTCTGTTAGTGTGTGTGTGTGTCTGTCTGTTTGTTAGTGTGTGTGTGTCTGTCTGTTAGTGTGTGTGTGTGTCTGTCTGTTAGTGTGTGTGTGTGTGTCTGTCTGTTAGTGCGTGTGTGTCTGTCTGTTAGTGTGTGTGTGTCTGTTAGTGTGTGTGTATGTCTGTTAGTGTGTGTGTGTGAATGTCTGTTAGTGTGTGTGTGTGTGTGAATGTCTGTTAGTGTGTCTGTGTATGTCTGTTAGTGTGTGTGTGTGAATGTCTGTTAGTGTGTCTGTCTGTTAGTGTGTGTGTCTGTCTGTTAGTGTGTGTGTGTATGTCTGTTAGTGTGTGTGTATGTCTGTGTCAGACCTTCCGGCATCCGTACTCCGGGGACTTCCGGGTAGACGGAGCGCGGCCACTCCCCCTCCTCTGACGCGGTCACTCCCAGGATACAAAGGGAGACCGCGGCAACACATCAGTGCTGGATCAATTTGAAAGCCTCCCGCGAAAACTTCAAAGCTAAGTGTATCTGTGTTTACCTCTACTGTGTATCGGACCCGGACTGTTTATCGTTTTCCTGCCTTCTCCTCTCCTCGACCACGGACTTGCCTTTGGATACTCTTTTGTCTGCAGCAACTTTAATCCTCTCTGAGAAACATTTCTCATCAAACCGGATTACCACCCCTACAAAGCTAAGTAGAACTCATCTGCCTAAACAGGAGTATTGTTATCCTGCATCTCTGCTTACCTTCTTTTGCTTCAACCTAACTAATTGTTCTGCTGCCATTTAACAATTCTACATTGGAATCTCATCTCTGTTCAGACTAATAATTGCCTCAACCTAATCTTCTCTGCAAATCCTGCTGCTGCTTAATTTTCTGACAAGGAATTAAAGAGACAGCTCAACTTGAATTTTACTTTATTTCAATTATAACAATTTAATAAACAATTTCAGTTATCTACAGTTGTGATCCATATTGTCAATAAGTGACCATTACAGATTGATCCAGCCTCTTAATGGATCCAGTAGATCTCACTTCTGAAATCACAAGATTGAACCAAAGAGTGGATACGCTTACTCAAGGCATGCAAGACCTACAGGTCACCAATGAACGAATCCTTACTTATGTAAGGGACTTACAAACACACACTCCTCATACCGTTACACACTCGGCTAGTGATCCTGCTGTTTCCAACCCCGAAAAGTTTTCTGGAGACAGGTCCCAATACCGAGAATTTATCAATTCTTGCAAATTGTTGATTGCCTTGAAACCTAGATCATATCCCACCGAAAGATCTAAGGTTTGTTCTGTTATTTCATTTTTAAGAGGCGAACCCATGGCCTGGGCTCATTCCTTCCTGGAGAATGATGACCCCATATTGGATTCCCTGGATGAATTCTTCGAAGCCATGTCTCTCCTTTACGAGGACCCTAATAAACAAGCAACTGCAGACTTAACCATTAGAACACTGCAGCAAAGAAACAGGCCTGTCGAAGATTATATTGCTGAATTCAAACGATGGGCACCAGAAACTCAGTGGAATGACATAACTCTACGTAACCAGTTCCGTATTGGGTTATCTGAAGCTGTCAAGGATGAGCTCTCCAGGACAGAACTACCTACTACACTGAATACTCTTATCCAATTGTCAATCAGCATTGACAGACGACTTAGGGAAAGAAAAGCTGAGAAGTCACTCACTAGCTCCCTATGGAAAAAACCCTTCACTTCTTCACGAGCACCAGAGAAACCTGTAATTCCCACAGAACATATGGAAATAGGGGTTTTGAGAAGTCCTCTTACTCCAGAAGAGAGAACCAGAAGAAGACAAATGAACCTCTGCATGTACTGTGCTTCACAAGAACATGTGGTCCCAGAATGTCCCCTATTGAAACGTCCTAGAGGCGGTAAGCATGGTTCTACTACGAATGTAATGAGTGTACTTCCTCCTAAAACTACCTCTCATCTCTCCTCTGTTTCTCTCATATTACAGTGGGACAAAGAAAGGATTACCACTGATGCCATTATCGATTCCGGTGCTAATGGGGTTTTCCTGGACTCATCCTTTGTTACAAAAAATAAAATTCCTTGTGTTCAAAAACGTAATTCCGTCTCTGTCAGAGTTATTGATGGCTCCTTAATATCCTCGGGGCCCATTCGTTCTGAAACTATCCCTTTAAGAACTACTACCAATCATATCCATTCTGAATTTCTTGTTTTTGATGTTATAAATTCTCCTCTTTATCCAATTATATTAGGAATCGACTGGTTGCGGACTCACAACCCATATATTACATGGGCTCCTTTCTCTCTCACCTTTAACTCTGCATATTGTAAGGGAACATGTCTACAACACATCCCCATTCTACAAGCTACTAAAGAAACCCCCATACCTTCCATCTATTCTGAGTTCGCCGATGTATTCAGTAAAAAGGAAGCGGAGACACTTCCTCCTCATCGACCTTATGATTGTCCGATTGACCTTGTTCCTGGTGCTCCTATCCCTTTTGGACACATTTACCCTCTCTCTGAATCAGAGTTAAAAACCCTCAAAGAATACCTGGATGAGAACCTCCGTAAAGGGTTCATTAGACCTTCCTGTTCACCAGCCGCTTCCAGCATGTTTTTCGTAAGGAACAAGGATCAGACTATACGCCCAATCATCGACTACAGGTCATTAAATAAAATAACTATCAAGAATCGTTACCCTCTTCCCCTGATCAATGAGTTGATCGAAAGATTAAGAACAGCTACCATCTACACTAAACTCGACCTTCGTGGGGCATATAACCTTGTTAGAATCAAGGCCAATGATGAATGGAAAACGGCGTTCAGGACCCGATATGGCCTTTACGAATATCTTGTCATGCCCTTCGGGCTCTGTAACGCCCCTGCAACCTTTCAGCATTTCATAAACGATATCTTCAGAGATCTCCTAGATGTTTGTGTCATCATCTACTTAGATGATATTCTCATCTACTCCAACAACCTTGAGGAACACAGAAAACATGTGAGATGGGTATTATCCAGATTAAGAACACACAAATTATATGCAAAACCAGAAAAATGTATTTTTGAAGTCAATGAAATCACTTTTTTGGGATACGTTATCTCCCCTCATTCCATAAGTATGGATACCTCAAAAATAGATTGTATTGTCAATTGGTCTACTCCTGCTAATATTAAGGACTTACAACGTTTTTTGGGATTTGCCAACTTCTACAGGAAGTTCATTAAAAATTACTCCAATGTAGCTCATCCGCTTAACCTGCTCAATAGCAGTAAACGTTCCTTTGCTTGGAACGAAGAGGCTCAAGCAGACTTTGATGAATTAAAACGGAGATTTACAAGTGCTCCCATTCTCCAACTCCCTAATCCTGATTTTCTCTACGTCATGGAAACAGATGCTTCTGACGCAGCTATCGGGGCTGTCCTTTCTCAGCAACGATCGCCTCAAGATCCTCTCCATCCAGTGGCTTTTTTCTCACGATCTATGTCTCCTGCTGAACGAAATTATCCTATAGGAGAAAAAGAATTGTTAAGTATTAAAGCAGCATTCGAAAACTGGCGACACATACTTGAAGACTCACGCACTCCTGTAATTGTTTACACTGACCACAGGAACCTTGAATATCTTCATTCGAACAAAACTCTCTCTGCCAGACAAGTAAGATGGAATCTTTTCTTTGCCCGATTCAATTTTCAAATTATTTACAGACCTGGATCCAGAAACAAAAAAGCAGATGCTCTGTCCAGGATTCAACAAGATCTTCCTGTGATTGAAACTCCCCCACCTAAAATCATAGGTATCATTTCGTCATTAATAGATGATATTAAACATCTTAAAGAAGAAGATCTTGAGCTTCCCAAACAAAAGAAACTATCAAAAAAGGACGGTCTCTACTACTTCAAAAACAGGTTATACATTCCTCCCTTGTTTAGGAATAAAATTCTCACCTTAATACATGATTCCCCTCTGGCTGGTCATCCTGGTACAAGGAAAACACTGGAGCTGTCTAAAAGATATTACTGGTGGCCTCGCCAGGACAGAACCATAGAATCTTATGTCAAAACCTGTCCAACCTGTCTGAGATCAAAATCTGACCATCATCCACCATTCGGTCAACTATTAAGCCTACCGATCCCAGAAAGACCTTGGCAGTCCATTTCAATGGATTTCTTGGTGGAACTCCCTCCTTCGCAACATCATAACACCATTCTAGTAGTGGTAGACCGTTTCACCAAAATGTCTCATTTTATTCCTTTAAGGAAATTACCCTCTTCATCTGAGCTTGCAAAAATATTCATCGACAACATAGTGAAACTCCATGGACTTCCTGAGGAAATCATTTCAGACAGGGGAACACAGTTCACCTCCAAGTTCTGGAATGAGATGTGTTCCTCTCTCAGTATTCAACGTAAATTGTCTTCAGCCTATCATCCCCAAACCAACGGACAAACAGAGAGAGTTAACCAGTGTGTTGAACAGTACTTGAGGTGTTATTGCTCTCACTTACAAGACGATTGGATCACATGGTTACCAATGGCAGAATTCTCATATAACAACTCTGTACACGCTAGCAGTAAAATGACTCCATTCTTTTCAAATTACGGATTCCATCCCTCTTCGATTCCTGATCAGGGACTCCCTTCTTCTAATCCATACGTCTCCAACCACAACGCTTTCATGTCTGCCCTCTTCCTCAAGTTGCGTGATAACCTCAAAAATGCATCATCTGCTCAGAAAAAGTTTTTCGATACTGGCAGACGACCTTCCCCTGCTTACAACGTTGGTGATCTCGTATGGCTCTCTTCAAAGAACATTGTCACAAACCGTCCCTCAAAGAAACTGAGTTCTCTCTTCCTTGGCCCTTTTCGTATATTGTCTCTTATCAACGAAAACGTGGTCAGATTGAAACTTCCACCTACCATGAAACTTCATCCTGTCTTCCATGTGTCTCTGCTTAAACCACACCGCTCCGACCCTTTTCTAAGGGATGCTCTTGCCACTCCTGATCCCCTTCTTGTACAAGGTGAGGAAGAGTACGAGGTCCAGAGGATCCTGGATTCGCGAATCCATCGTGGTTCCTTACAGTATCTTATCCGGTGGAAAGGCTACGGAGTTGACGAGGATTCCTGGGTGTCGTCCTCCGCGGTGCATGCTCGTCGACTCATCAACGCGTTCCATGCTCGCTACCCTTCCAGACCTCGTTGACAGCATCCGGTGGCTGCTTCTTATGGGGGGGGTTCTGTCAGACCTTCCGGCATCCGTACTCCGGGGACTTCCGGGTAGACGGAGCGCGGCCACTCCCCCTCCTCTGACGCGGTCACTCCCAGGATACAAAGGGAGACCGCGGCAACACATCAGTGCTGGATCAATTTGAAAGCCTCCCGCGAAAACTTCAAAGCTAAGTGTATCTGTGTTTACCTCTACTGTGTATCGGACCCGGACTGTTTATCGTTTTCCTGCCTTCTCCTCTCCTCGACCACGGACTTGCCTTTGGATACTCTTTTGTCTGCAGCAACTTTAATCCTCTCTGAGAAACATTTCTCATCAAACCGGATTACCACCCCTACAAAGCTAAGTAGAACTCATCTGCCTAAACAGGAGTATTGTTATCCTGCATCTCTGCTTACCTTCTTTTGCTTCAACCTAACTAATTGTTCTGCTGCCATTTAACAATTCTACATTGGAATCTCATCTCTGTTCAGACTAATAATTGCCTCAACCTAATCTTCTCTGCAAATCCTGCTGCTGCTTAATTTTCTGACAAGGAATTAAAGAGACAGCTCAACTTGAATTTTACTTTATTTCAATTATAACAATTTAATAAACAATTTCAGTTATCTACAGTTGTGATCCATATTGTCAATAAGTGACCATTACAGTCTGTTAGTGTGTGTCTGTTAGTGTGTGTGTGTGTATGTATGTCTGTTAGTGTGTATGTCTGTTAGTGTGTGTGTATGTATGTCTGTTAGTGTGTGTCTGTTAGTGCGTGTGTGTCTGTTAGTGTGAGTGTGTGTGTATCTGCTAGTGAATGTGTGTCTGTTAGAGAGTGTGAGTGTGTCTGTAAGTGTGTGTGTGTTTCTGTTAGCTAGTGTGTGTTTCTGTTAGCTAGTGTATGCGTATCTGTAAGTGAATGTGTGTGTGTATTTAGAAGGCGGGGCGGGGTAATGGTGGGGGTGGTGCGGGTGGGGGGAAGCGTTGGATGGGGGTGGCGCGGGCGGGAGGGGGCGCCTGAGTTTTGTCCTGCCTAGGGCAGCACAAAACCAGGATACACCACTGGATTACATCACACCGAGTTGGGAGGAAGTGACCACACGTCAATCCTCCCAGCTTACACTGAGACCCGCGTGGGAGGAAGACCAGGGAGTCAGAGTGGGAACTCTGACTCCCATCCACCTGAGCCACCAATGGACCCCAGTCACCCTCTTGCACCTAAAAGGTAGGAAACTGTGTGTGTGTGTGTCTTATGTATGTGTCTTTGTATGTATGTCTTGTGTGTGTGTCTGTATGTATGTGTCTTTGTATGTATGTGTGTGTATGTGTGTATGTGTGTATGTGTGTATGTGTGCCTGTCTGTTTGTATGTGTGTGTGTGTGACTGTCTGTGCCTGTGTGTGTGTGTGTGTGTCGGTCTGTATGTATGTATGTGTCTGTGTGTGTCGGTCTGTATGTATGTATATATTAATGTGTCTGTATGTATGTATGTGTGCATGTGGCTGTCTGTATCTGTCTGTCGGTATGTGTCTATGTGTGTGTATGTGTGTATCTGTTGGGGGGAGGGAGGGTGGGAGAGGGAGGGAGAGGGAGTGAATGGGGGGGCACTGATTAGTTTCGCACCGGGGCCCCGTGGATTGTGTGTACACCACTGGCGACATGCTACATTATTTTGACGGCCACTATCTCAGCAAAATAAAAACCTGTCTGAGCTATGTGAAAGACACCCAAGTGAGAATTGTAAAGAATTGAAAGTAAATTCAAAGTGAATTTCAAATCTAAAGTTAAAGGAGGAAAGCTGAAAACTTGGTTCCTTTAGCCTCAAATGAGATTCACTTTGAATTCCAGATAACTCATTATAGTAAATAACCCCGAACGTTAAACTCTCCATACATCCTACTGAACATAGTAAACGTTGTGTGTGGTATTGCATTTAAATGCTAAAGCAAAGTGGGCGTGAATAGAGTATCCCTGTTGTCGTAAATAGTAAAAATGTCAATTTCAGAGCTTTTTTAATGTCCTAAGCTGCACCCTTTTGGCTTTCAATCAGAGGTATAAGAGTGTGCTCAACTTCACTCATGTGAGCGCTCACTCAATGCGGAAGGCAGTGCGTAGAGAGGCGTTAGACTGAGTGCTACTTTATGAGAAGTATTCTGTTGGCGCAGCCTGGTAGGACCCTCAGTGCTTAACTCCCAGAGCGTTCCTTTAAGTTTCAGACCCAACCATCTTTAAAGATTCCCTCTGTGCCAACACCAATAGTGGAAACCACACTCCCAGACACAACTCTAAACTATAGAAGATACCATAAACTGGGACTCGACTTTATACTAATAATCAAGTGCATTATGACAGTAAGTCATTCATTGCTATGAATTCCCAGTTGATTGTGTTGTGAACTAAAGAGTAATAACATAGTTCATCCAAATTAGAAATATTTATGTTTAAAATTCTGCAATTGACCAGTTACATGAATGTTCTAAAAACGATTAGATCAAATAACGGGGGAACCTGAACATCCACAAATTCAGCTTGTGATGGACAAAATGTCCTAGAATTATATATAAGCTACATGGTTTACAAAACTATTTAAAAACACAAATTCTGCCTTCAGGAGTGTGGCCTCAGATCAGATCTCAAATATGTTTTAGCTTCCTTGTGCCATTACAGAGGGAACTGTTATCATTTTCATATCAGACCAAGCATAGCCATGTGGAAAATTCAAAAATGGAATGCCAACATGTCTCTTCTGCCAGCAGGTCCATGCAATACTGTATACCTACTCATATACAAGAGTACAAAATGGGGATCAATGGAAGATTCATCTGGACCATCTACAGATCTTCATACGCATGCACAGTGAGATGCTATACGTGTTGTGGAGACTACAGGACGATATCTCTTCCAATCAGCAGTGTGTGATGTCGGGTCATAACTTTGCTTTAATTTTTTTTTTTTAATTTGCTGAACATTTTACACTAAAACACACAAAAAATAAGATAATAATCAGAATTGACAAATACTCATTAGATTGCCCCTCCAGGTTTTCCACATCCAGTCAGAGGCACATCTATTGCAGTAGGTATTGCTGAAATAACTCTATTTTCAGAAGGTTATTCTGCCAAATGTGTTCTTCTAAACAAGAAAAAATGTACATGTGGAAGAACTTTACCACATCCCTCATCCCTCGACCAGCAAGAGCTCCCTGTATGAAAGAAGATACAGAAGTCACCTTTTCTCCTGACTTCTCCTGCAATATCTCGTAGTAGGTTCCTGCCCACATACAAAAAATTGTTACACTCAACAAAATGTCTTTAACCTGGGGTATCCCACAATTTATCCTATTTTTGGTTGCTTTGTTATGACAGAATCCCTCTGAAAGAAATGTGAGGGTTTCCACTGTCAGAGGTAAGTGTTCTGTAGCTTCAGATTGCAGGACAGAGAAGACAAAGTTGGCCTCCTATGCCATGTCTAGCAGGAGTTTTCTGGAAGTTCCCCAGGAGTGCTCCATATTTTCCTACAGTGCACCCTCTGGAGTAAATGTCCAATATTGAGTCCAAGCCACTGTTAACTAGTGTGATAAGAGAGGAGTATCTAAGATATCTAAGATAAATCTATTGCTTAACAGACATCGTATGTAGATTTGAATGTAAATTTCAGATTGTATTCTTTATACCTAATCTTCCTTCCGCTTGGCTTATCCTGGCAATTCCCAACCCTACGGCACCTCTGACTTTTCGAAATACCATCTGCTATTCACGACATCCCACTCCCCATCTCCCTAATCACAATAGCACTTGTGACTTCCTGATTTTCCAATGCTAGATTCCATTATATAGCTTCTGGCCTGCGGAAGAGCAAGAACTCTTTAAAGCCTGCTTTTTAAAATGTATTGTTTGCCCAATAGAACCAATGTATCAGGACATACTACAGCTGTCTTGTAATTTTGCCATATTAAATGTTAATAAATCCAAGGTTTGACCCAAAAATACGCACTGAAATCAACAGTGCTGTTTTATTCTCAATGGGTGCAACATTCTCTACAAGAATATAAGAGTACACTGGGTACTCGTCTAAACAGAATAAATCTGGAGATGACATATGGATTCAAGATGTCTCTTCCATGAAACACGGTCTCCTGGGAAAAGCAGTGCAGTTTCATATTCTCTTAATTCAACATCGATGAGCCAGTAGAGCAGGTAAACAAATCAAATTGACATCTCCAGGCACACAATTCCAGTGGAGTCCATGTCTTACTCCATATGTGCATCAACATGATTTCATGCATCTGCTTGTGATTTTGGAAACATACCCATCGACGAATGGATCATTGTTCATAAACTTAGTTGGAAATTCATGGCAAATTTTAAGAGCCAAAATATTATTAAAGTGATAAATTATTGCTTCCCTGTTTGTGCCCGGAATGCAAAACACACATCAGTGTGTTGGATTACCGAAGACTATTTCAAAAGTAATCTGGAATCCACCATCTGTTTTTTTATAGCAATAATATTGTATTGCATTTAAATTGTACTAAAATTAGATTTACTCGTGTTGTGTTGTCCTTAGATTCAACCTACCCATCTATGCATTGCATCAACTTTCTAAAACAAAATAAGATTAGAATCTAATCGTTGTCCCATCAATGAGTACTAGCTTTGCTATTCCAAGAGTTCTGGGTGGTCTGGTGCTGACATCTACTCCATTGTTTTGGTCAATAACCAGTTTAGTTGTCATCTGAAAAGATCATATATGTCCCTGTAACAATACTATACAATACAAACTCTACCGATGCTGTCAGACCCCGAAACATTACCAGCAAAGTATAACTCGTTGCTGAATTTTAATTTGGCCAAACTGAGGACATCCAGCTGTATTTAGTATCTAGGAATCCCATGAATTCAAAATGCACTAAATATTTTCCAATTGTTCCAAAGTTGGTTTAAATTGTACCTGTGTCAGGAGGTAACTCTTGATGAGTACTTTGATGACCAACCTTCAGGGTAATTTCTATTTCTATTGAACTCATATTTTTGCAAAAATGACCTTAATTTGTTACATGAGAAAATTCAAAGATAGAAATTCTTTAGCACTTGACAGGTGTATAGTCGCCATTTGGGCAGTCGGAATCCAGGACAAACCAAACCCATATCCTAACCCAATAACACGCAGACACTAAGGAATATGGGGAAATTTGTCCACAGCTTTATTAACCAATAATAATAATAATAATAATAATAATAATAACGATAATAATAATAACGATAATAATAAATTAACAGGTAAACATGGGTCATTGCCCCCCATACTCCGCCCTCGCATCCTGTTCCTTCTGCTACCATACAAAAGGCAATGACCCCCATATAAATAACACATATACATACTTATAACATACACCAACATTATTCCAATCCACCAATTGTAAAAGTGCCAACCATCCATTAACCACGGCAGGGGTATACCCGGATACCCCTGCCCCACCAGGTTCTGAGCCACCTCCAGGACTCGAAACCTCTCAACCACCGATGACCACAACTTGTTTGTTCCACCTCACGTTCATCCTGGGGAGCCTATTTCCTCTCCTTCAGCTCCCCGTCCCGCCACAAGCTCAGACCTTGACCCCTTAAGCTGTCTGAGCTCCGCCACCCCGAAGAAACAGTGCCCTCTGCATACCATCCTGCCAACCCAAGTTGAGCAGGTCCAGACCCACATCCGAGAGATGAACACCATCCGAGCGGTAGCATCCTGGCAACCCTTCCTCCAACTCACGGTGCCTCACTACCACACCCCCCACCTTCCTGACAAAGCTTGCCATCAAGCTGTTCACCTTCTTCCTGCACTTATCCACAGCCACCGGAGATCCTGTTCTACACCAGACCAGTGGAGCCAAACTGCAGCTCATCATCATCCTCATCTAATTGTAAGTAGGCAATCTAGTATATTATTAGTGACACTAATCTATAATTTACCTCACATTAAAGGGACACTATAGCTTAATGAAGTGGTTGTGCTGTCTAAAGCTGGTCCCTGCAGGCTTTTTAATGTAAACACACACTGTGTGCAGCACTGGCGTTAGTTCATATGACAGATCATATGGGTGGGGCATTGTGATGTCACATGGGGGGGCGGCAAATTTATATTTTGTCTAGGGCGGCAAAAATCCTTGCACCGGCTCTGATCCTGGGCAGGTGCACCAGTCTACTGGTGACCCACAGGAGGGGAGTTCACTGATTGCACTGCACTCTCCTCCTGCCCAGACCCGTCTTGACCGCAGTGCAAGTGCCCTCTGCCCCTAATTTACAGTGGCTCACACTCACAACAAGCAGTTCCTGGAGCCCTTTGCAGAGACGGAAACAAAGAGGTTCTGCGGCAGCTGGCCGTCCTGCAAGCATTACATTAAACAGCTGTTCCCCATGCAGCCACAGGTGGTGTTGTGCTGGGAGACTGTGATTACTCTTCACTTCCTCCCAGCCTACAGAGCAGCGCATGAGGGAGAGAGAGGAGGAGGCATGATTTAATCTTACAATAAATCCTCTAAGCAAACCTTTATAAATTTGGTTTATACAGTTTATTGGTGTCTGATGTCTGTATTAATATTGAGGGATGTCTAAGTAGTAACGTCAGTGTGTGTCAGCAGGGCCAGCCGTTGGGGTGGGCAAGCTGTGCGGTCACGCAGGGTGCCATGACAACAGAGGCACCCGGCGGCCAACACAGCTCACAAGTTGGGTACACCAGCATATTTAATTTAAACGATTCGCTGGTGGTCCACTGGTGCGCACCAGCAGTAGGTGCAGTCAGATCATATCCTCTCCCTCGTGGTTCCAGCGCTCAGTTAGTGAGTCAGAGCACAGCCTGTGCTCTGACAACATTGAAAGTCAGAGCCGTGAACGAGCGGGTATGGCAAAGAGCTACTGATTAGCATAACATCAATATCCGTTATAAAGCCAGAAAAAGGTGGGCATGGATGGTGAACTGATTTGGTGGCGCAATGGGCCACTTGACTGGTTTTGCCCCCCAGGCCTAAGGCTGCCAGCCCTCCCCTGCCCACCTCCCTATCCGCTTCACCACCTCATCCCCCAGGCCCAACCGTGCAGACTCCGTGGCCGCCCCAATACGGAACGAGTGCGTTCCAAAGCGTTCAGCCCGAAGCCCCAACTTACCTAGACCCAACCGAAAAACCTTTGAGAACTGGAACCGAGAAAGGGATGATCCGTCGGCATGTACCAACATGGAACCCCCTACCGCCGGCCTCCGCGCCAGGTACTCCGCCGTTGCGGCCAATGGGCACAAAGCCGAGCCCGGCAAGGCCCACAGTGTCACATCCCGGCCTACGCCGCGGACGTCGTTTTGGATCTGCCAAGGTGCAGTACCACCTTCCCATCCAAAATACGAACCCCCGAAAATTGCAGTCCCCCCTGCACCGCCTTATTAGCACTCACCAATTCCCCTATGCGGAACGCCCCAAAAAATGCCAAGATAAACGCCACCTTGAACAGAGAAACTTCGAACCCATCGAAACAGACCTCGGGCAACAGACCCACCAAATCCCCCAATACCTTAACCGACACCGGGCGCCTGGTATCCGGCGACCTGCGTCCCTTGCGATAACCCTTCAGGGCTTGCCTGATGACGAAGGTCTTGGTAAAGTCCTCCTTCCCACGCCACCTAAACCAAAATGCCATCGCCGCCATGGACCTGTCCACCACGGCAGGGGACGCCCCTTTCGCCAGCAACTGACAGGTGTACCACAGGAAAGCATCCCGCAGGGCATCCCCGTTGTCCACGGCCAACCCGTCCAGCGACCGCTCCCAAGAGTCCCAAACCTTACTGTATGAGGCCCAAGTGGCCGGCGCCAGAGAAGCCTTCACAAGTCCTCCAAGCAGGATGCTCCCAGCTGCCATATCTCGTCCGGGCAAGCCTGCCCTTCCTTCGATGCCCCCGGTGCTGCCAGCCAAAATCGGGACCACTGAAAACGAGACAGAGCATCAGCCACCTCGTTCAAATACCCTGGAACATGGAGCGCGCGAAAAACAACATTCCGAAACATGCACAGCAATACAAAACGCCTAAGCAGCTTAACCACCGACTTCGAGGCTGCGGACTGACGATTTACCGCGTGTACCACCGCCATGTTGTCCGAGAAAAAGACCACCTTCCGATCGCGCAGCCCGTCGCCCCACAGTGCCATAGCGACGACCAACGGGAACAACTCAAGGAAAGCCAGGTTGCGCATAAGTGGGCTCGACCCCCAAGACTCCGGCCACCTCTCCGCGCACCAGCGTCCGCCGAAATATGCCCCAAAGCCCACACTGCCCGATGCATCTGTGAAAAGCTACAGCTCGGCCGCCGACTGGCCCTCCTGCCGGAAAAACACCGTCCTATTAAAATCCTGCAAGAAGGCATCAGAGATGCCCAAGTCCGCCCTCATGGCCGCCGACACCCGGATGAAATGGTGTGGGGACCGAACCCCCGCGGTAGCAGCCGACAAACTGCGACTGAAGACCCTCCCCATTGGTATGACCCGGCATGCAAAATTTAGCATCCCAATCAAAGACTGCAGCTGCCGCAGAGTAACCTTGCGCGCCCCAGCCACAGCAGCCACCGCCCCTCTGAGCCTGTCCAACTTATCCCGGGCAGCCGGCATTCGCCCAGCCCTGAGTCAACCTCCAGTCCCAGGAAACTCAGACACGTGGTCGGGCCTTCAGTTTTATCCGCCCCCAGCGGAACTCCGAAGTGGCCCGCCACCCACTCAATCGTCCGCAGCAGGCGCAGGCATTCCAAGGAATCAGCCGGACCCACACACAGAAAATCATCCAAGTAATGAACGACAGAACGGTTCCCCGCCTCCTCCCGTACTACCCATTCGAGAAAAGTGCTAAATTTCTCAAAATAGGAGCACGAAATGGAACAGCCCATAGGCAGGCACAAGTCCACGAAGTAGGCCCCTTCGAAAAAACACCCCAGTAGGTGATGACGGATGACGGATCCGGTCCCGTCATCCTCGCTCTCCGATGGGGGGGAGGCCCTCCTGGACCTCACCTCCATGGTCCCCGACCCACCAGGGGGCCGCCCGGTCACCTCCGACCCGAAAGCAGCAGCGCCCCCGTCCACGACATCCTTCCGCCTCCGAGCACTCATCCGAGGCTCCGGTCGCACGCGGGGAGGCAGGGCCTCGACCGCGCGGCTACCGGGCCTGCTGCCGGCCGCAACCGAAACACCACTGCCCCGCGCCCGGGCTTAGCCTCCTCGGGGGCCTCCTGGCCCGAACCGGCCTACCGCCATCGCCGTCTCGATCCGCCGCCTCCGCCAGGGCAGGGCCTAGCTGGGCCCGTAGCCAGTCCGCACCCTGATCCCGCGCAGCCGACCTGATCCCCTCCAGCAAACGCTCCACGTCGTCCATTGGCCCTGCAGAGGAGACAAAAGAAAAATCCGACCAAGCAAAGTCCGCGCACACCGGGGTGAACACAAACTCAACCAGGTAGAAAGTTAGAATGACTCACCTAAAATGGCTGCCCATTTAAATAGCCAATCCTACTTACCCGCCTCCTAACCCCTGTCAAGGCCTTTTTCCGCTTAGCTGCGCTCTAGCTACATGGGGCTACATCAATCTCTTTTGCTGTTCTTAAGCCAAGTTGGCTATTGTAGATACATCACAACATCTCAATGAAATATTAATGGGGACTGTACCCACTGCCAGAGTTCCCTTCATTCATTCTGTGTTTTATCTTTTGTTAAATACTTTTGATTGCAGTTATTTTTAACCTGACAAATGTTATGCCAATCTAACAAAAACAGAGAATAAACCGCTGGCTCTTTGGTTTGTCCCCGCTCAGGTCTCAAGAATAGTTTTACTTACTTGTGCTATCACAGAGAGATCCTATACCATTGCATATCAGACTGATCGTACCCACACGGGCAGACCAGAACCGAAATGCCAGCAACTCTTCTCTGCACGAGAGATACAGATCATCTTTGTCACGGTTCTCACCGCGGCAGACAGACAGCCAGACTGGGGAACTTTGCAGTCCTAGTCCTGCTTCCTGCTTCCTACCTCTGAGCCACAGCAGCTTTGTTTTTCTACAAGTCATTCTGGTCCTGTTCATCCTGGCATGTCTACTACTTTGGGGGCTGTACCTTGACTTGGCTGTACTTCACCTGACCCTGATCAGACATCAGCAGGGTATATAAACTCCGCCTCGCCCTGTGCTCAGTGTCAAGTCTTTGATCCTGTTGTGTGTTCCATACCAGTGTTCCTGTTGTTTGATCTGCTACTTATTATTGACCCCGGCTTCTGACTACGTTTATTCTGACCTCTAGCATACCTTGACTTCGGCTACTCCTCGTTGTTCCTGTCCTCTGGCATCCTTTGACCTCGGCTATGACTTGACGATCCTGCTGTTTGAGTCCTTGCCTGTCCTGCAACTTGGTACTTCATCCTGCACAGCCCCCGTGCACAGACCCACAGGCCAGGTGAATTTTTACCTGACCACCTTGGCCTGTGGCTATCTGCAAGGGTGAGCAACATATCTGCGCTGCAGACTCCCAACCCAGGTAAGACCCTGACAATCTTGGCCTTCTTTGGGTCTTAAACGCATGTCAGCAATAAATTGAGGAATATGGTAAATCTGAACAAAAGCTTAGAGAAACTAATTGGTTAGTCCCTGCTCAGGTCTCATTTGTGCCATTACATATCAGACTGATCCCTCCCACAAGGGCAGACCAGCAAGCTCCCTCTGTATCATATATCATAGCGGTATCCCACATATCGAGACACTTGAGACCTGAGCAGGGTCACTAAGCAAGCTATTGAGATTTCTCTGAGCTTTGGCCTGTTATCCTGGTCTCATATTCTCTGTTTTTGTTGTTACGCCGGTCTGTCCGAATGTGACAAAATACTCACTTTGGTGCAGTGACAAAGTCTAGGCTCTTATCTGCCGTCACGTTGTATGTTTCTATGAATTCATAGAATTGTATGTTGAAGGACTCACCACCAAACCTGTCCGATATAATAGCCCTGTAGGCCACTACTTGTTGTTTATAAAACTAGTATTAGATGGTTTAGTAGAAACAACGAACATCACACTTGAAATTAAAAAATAAAACAATTTTTGGTGCATGTTGTTTTTGTTACTCATCCTTAATATTGCCGCAAGCGAGCTAAGAACCATGGTACTGCGTTCTGCGTTCCCAGTACTCTCTTAGAAGGTTAAAGAATATCCCATTGTCATCTCTCAAAAAACACTAATTTCCACCTGCCGCCTCTACCAACTGTAGAGATCAGGGGCCTCACACTTAGGGCTTCAGCCCCCAAATCCCCTCGCCAACAATGCCTATGGTTTCAATGGGCCACCTCTCTATATATCAAGATAGTGACCTGATGCATTTGCCATTCTTCTTCCATATTTTGTGATGACAGGAGGACGTATAACTCCTAACTCTTTAAGTATTGCTCAGTTTTACAAGTCCTGAGAGGATGGCAGAGACGAGGTTAAACCCATAAATCACTCTTTATTTACAAATGTGGAAAGCACACAGTGAAGGGGTAAGAAAAATAAAATGTTACCCTATCTTTCAAAACACTGTAGGTGACAAATGGGTCTCTTCGAGTTCTCTTCCAAACATAGAAAAAAGCAGAATATCTACAGCGGAATAAAATTAAATTCATATAATAGTATTGTTCATACACCATAAAACCAAAAATTGGGATTGATGCCCTCACAAACATGTATTTGATTGCAGGCACATCATAAAATCAAGATGTCTTCAGCACAATGGAGAGGCATGTAGGAGAGAAAATAAAGCAATTGCTATAAGAAAATATTGTGGCACTTACAAAATCAATAACAGTAGTAGGCTCATGGAATGAAATAGATCCCAAGTGGAGGACGTTTGCTGCTCTCCTCTGAGGTTGTACAGGTAAGCATTTCTTATTCCTTTGATATTGGTGTTAAAGGGACATTATAGTCACCAGAACAACTACAGCTTATTGAATTTGTTCTGGTGAGTAGAATCATTACCTTCAGGCTTTTTGCTGTAAACACTGTCTTTTCAGAGAAAATGCAGTGTTTACATTACAGCCTAGTGATAACTTCACTGGCCACTCCTCAGATGGCTGTTAGAGATCCTTCCTGGGTCATGGCTGCCTAAAATGCATCCAAACATTCAGTGTCTCCTCCCTCTGCATGCAGACACTGAACTTTCCTCATAGAGATTCATTGATTCAATTCATCTCTATGAGGAGATGCTGATTGGCCAGGGCTGTGTTTGAATCATGCTGGCTCTGCCCCTGATCTGCCTCCTTGTCAGTCTCAGCCAGTCCTATGGGGAAGCATTGTGATTGGATCAGGCTACCACTTCTGCTGATGTCTGCAAACAGCTTTGGTTTTTTTTAGGCTAACAGCATGCTAAATTACAGCTTCAGGCTTGAATACATGTAAGCTTTTGCTATATTTATGGAGGCATGAGGGGCCTGGGGAGCTAGATGGTGGTTTTAACAATATAGGGTCAGGAATACATGTTTGTGTTCCTGACCCTATAGTGATCCTTTAAAATAGTTTTAGCATTTAGTAAACAAAATAAATTAAACAAGTACATAAACAATAAATAATAAGAAAAAACAGCTCCCTTCAGATGCCAAACACTACGCGTTTAATTTGGTTCTGAGGTAAAATAATCAAGTCTCCAGTAATGGGAGCAGTCTAACCCTCCAGTACGCTGGATTGTTGTCTAAAACTTGAACAACCACTTCCATGGCTGCTGTCAGCCTACCCGCAAGAAGTGGTCACAGCTGTATTTTATTTACCTGGACTGCATTTCAAGCCTCATTATTGTATACGCAACGTCCATTGTATGTGTGTTCCATGGTGCGGGCCTTCCATCGTGCAGACATTCCACCGAGCGGGCGTTCCCTTGTTATGAGAGACCACACCGATGAGGTCGTGTGTCTCTCATTAACAAGGTGCAACAATGTTTCAAGTGCTGTTAATAGGTTTTCGTGGGTGGTCGCCGTTCGTATGCTGAACACGTGGCGGCCATCTTTGTTCGGTAAAAGTTCAGCGGTGTTTGGTCGTCAAGTGCGTGGAACTGAAATCGGCTACCTGATTTCCAAACACCATTCGGGAGATCTGCTCTTTCGGTAGATTGGAACCCTTCGTGAGTTCTCCTTTTTCAGAATCAGAATACCCAAAAGAGTAAATCATGTGGCATTCGGTTATTTCTGCAGGGATCTGAGCGGTAATTCGTGCGATTGTACCCTCAGATCCCTGTAGTCTAATGAGGGGAAATCTGTAAGAAATTGCATGAGTTATAGAGTTTTGTGTAAAATACTGTATTTTCCTGTAACCACTGTTAATCCAATTATCTGTACTTGCTGATGTCATCCTTGTTCCTGTACAGCAGGGGATGCTGGGAAATGACCCTGCATGGTCAGTTTCACACACAGTCCATCTGATTAAAACCCCTGCTTTCCCATTCCACCGAGCTGACGTTCCATGGTGCGGGCGTTCCACCGAGCTGACGTTCCATGGTGCGGGAGTTCCACTGAGCGGGCGTTCCATGGTGCGGGTGTTCCACCGAGCAGACTTCCATGGAGCGGGCGTTTCATTGTGCGGCCTTCCATGGTGCGGGCGTTTCGTTGTGCGGCCTTCCATGGTGCGGGCGTTTCATTGTGCGGCCTTCCATGGAGCGGGCGTTTCATCGTGCGGCCTTCCATGGTGCGGGCGTTTCATCGTGCGGCCTTCCATGGTGTGGTCATTCCACCGAGCAGACGTTCCATGTTGCGGGCGTTTCATCGTGCGGCCTTCTATGGTGCGAGCGTTTCATCGTGCGGCCTTCCATGGTGTGGTCGTTCCACCGAGCAGACGTTCCATGTTGCGGGCGTTTCATTGTGCGGCTGTTCCATGGTGCAGGCGTTCCACCGGTAGCTCATCTCCTATCTGCCGCATGCATCCCACAAAGCACTGCATTTCAGAAAGTCATAGAGTCTTGATTAAGCCAAAGTGCTCAATTCCAGGCATAAAACTGAATAATATGTGCATCAAAAGATTGGTCAAAATAAAGTAAAATAGATAAATACATATACAAATACCATTCATTAGTACATAATTCCTCGGTTTCAATTGGTCGGTTTCAATTCGTCTCAATTCTTCTGTTTCAATTTGTTTCAATTTATCAGTTTTAATTAACCCGTTTTAATTTACCTATGCGAATTCACCAGAAAATTTAGAAATTTGCCCTGAATGTAATGCACCATCGAATCTACATTTCGCTGTAGTGGTTATGGTCCCAGGGTGCCCTTGCAATGCCACATTATAAGCAGTTAAACCATTTTAGAACAGTTTGAGTTCTTACCTGGGAGCTCGCTGTCAGAGCTAAGCAGTGCAGAGCTTAGCTCATTGGCTGGAAGCGATCAGCTGATGCTCTCTACCAATGAGTTGTTCCTGCACTGCTAGGTTTAGTTCAGGAGAGCTAATAGAAGCTGTGTGCGTAGTAGCGCCCGATGGACCCCAGGTAAGAAGTCAAGCCATGGGGGCGCTGTAGTGCTTATATTTTTTTGGAGTGTTTCCATAAATCTGTTTTGTGCAGGGACATAACTGGCCCTATAACTCATACATATATATGTGTATGGATGTGTATCATGGCCAAACCGGGGCAAAATTCGATGCTCTATTGGTTTTTATGGCGATTGTTCCTTATTTTGCTCTTAGTCCCAGATTTTGATAAAATCTCCCCAAATATCTCACACACCGTGAAACTCAAACTGGGGATTTATGATAAGCTCAAATTGTCCTAAATAAAGCTATTTTCGACTTTTTTAATGTAAATTATGAAACGTTTGAAAATGTGTTATGAAAGACGAGTCATTGCTCAAACATTGAACAAAACTCTTCTATCTGTACCAACAATGAAAACGTTAAACATATCTATTTATCAGAAAGTACAGAAATCCAGCCAACTTAACCCATTGCAGGTTTAACATTAAAAAAAGCGATGACGTTTAATTAACTGACTTATCATCATTCACCTCGTACATGATTAAATACCCATTGTCAAAATATCCGAGCTGGAAGCTGGGATATTCACGGGATCATAATTACATACAGCAGGGACCACTACTATATACTGTAAAGATTGTTCCATGGTTTTCATTAAATGTAGCAATGGCCTGGGATTTGATTTATGTAAACGAGGAATTAAATACATACGTTAAATAAATAGATACTGTGTATTATCAGATGCCAAGTAAAAACAAAACAGGTCTATAAAAAGAAACACAATTTTATATGATAAAGCAACCACCAGCACTGAGCTTGTACGCTCTGTCTAGCTACGCTTAGTTCATTATGAAAAAACTGCATTAAAGACAAGTGAAGAATTTGAAACAAAGAACACAGACGTCAATATATTTCACCAACCAGCCTTTAATCTAAATATAGTATTTCTGTGGTTATAACAGATTTACTGGGGTTTAGTGGGAAGATCTGTATAATGTCCATTGTTTTACTAGAGAAAGTAAGCATTGGCTCCAATGTTATGTATTGTTCCAGGCGAAGGTTATCCTGGATTGCATTCAAGGACTTCTTTTTGTGATATCTCTGTGTCCAATGACCTAGTTTGTTTGCCTGTAAAATGCTGTAAGTGTGAGTGTTGAGTAGGAACATTGTGTTGGGATAATGTCCAAAGTAGTTATTGGAATTTACTCACAACAGCACTAAATGTGGATCCAGAAGACATCCCGTGAGAGAGACCATGGCTTTTCTCTATTCCCCACAGTATTCCCAGCAGGCCCAAAGTCATCCATGTGGCCATTTGCTTGTCTTCCCTTCCCCACAAGACACTGCTCACAAAGCACAACAAGCTTCTAGAGATAGTCAATAAGTGCGGGAGCCAGCAAAACATGACACAAATCACCACTGGGGACTCTCCAGCATGTCGAACCTTCTTCTAGTGACTGGAATGCCAAACATTCAAAGGATAAATAGCCTATGGCCGATTTAGGGCAAATTCATGGCACTTCATTCTGTTGTCCTTTCTGGAGCACTCTGGGGGTGTTTGTGGTGTGGCTTTTGGTGGGCTGTACAGTTTATATGTGAGTACTGTATATTTTTCACTTGAGGGGCATTTGCACATTGAGAAAGAACTTTAGCCGAAAGCATCCTGTCATGATTGGTAGGGAACCTAACACACAGACAGGACACAACAGACCAAATGGAATACCGGTCCTTAGAATGGCCGGGCTATGCAAAAGAATAGTCAAAGCAAGCCAAGGACAAATGGAAATAGAGAGACGGAATACGAAGAGACAAGCCAAGGTCAAAGGGAAATAGAGAGACGGAATACGAAGAGACAAGCCAAGGTCAAAGGGAAATAGAGAGACGGAATACGAAGAGACAAGCCAAGGTTAGGGAGCAGAGAAAACAGAGTAAACGTAAGACAAGCCAAAGTTCGGTAACCAATAAATCGGAGAGAGTATAACGTGCTATTGGGTTAAACAAAGACCACAACAGGGCACTGAGGCAAGGGAGAGGTTAGCTTGTATACACACAGGATGTGTCTGATTGGCTAACCTCCATTTAGTGTTAATCACAACACGTGGGAGGTTTTCTTCCCTAACCCATGGTCTCTGAGGTCATCACTGTGTGCCGGGTCACATGACCGGGTCTGGCACACATATAAGGATGCTGCTCTGGAGTGTGCAGCATCAGAAACACCTTCAGTCTGGAGCACGGTGGTGGGGACAGCCACACGCCGCGGACAGGGAGCAGATGGCGCCGCTCGTGGTGACGTGGTAAGCATGGCCGCTGCGAGCGGCGCGGAGGCAGGAGACCAGACACATCCATAATGTATATTCTGTGTGATAGCATTATATAGTGTGGTGACCAAAGCATTCGTCTTGCACCTCTGCTGATTTCTTCATATTCTGCTATATGTTGGGTATGGCTGTGAATAGCAACACAACATTTATGCTATTTGGCAACATTGGATTTAAAATCATCTTAAAGTTTTTGGGTAACAGTAGTCTGTCCACAATGCCTTGTTTTTTCGTTTATTCCTTTTCCATTCCATCCTGGCCCTGGGTGTTTGTCTGTCTCCAGTATTTTCATTGGTTCTCACTCGCTATGTGTAAGTTCTGGGCATTTTACATAAAAAATTATATAATGGAACCGGACAGAATGCAGAGGGGGAATTGAAAATTAATAAGGGGAATGGAAGATTTAGTTATGAAAAAAAGCTAGAAAACGTATTTGATGATTATGTTATACAAATATTTACAGGACCAGTACAAGCAGCTCTTCCGTAACCTGTTAATTGACAGAACTGTACAATAGACAAGTTCTTCACTCGATTACACTCGAAAAATTTATCTACAGCAGATTCTGCCTAAAGCGTTTACAGATTCTAATTCAAATTTTAAGCAGAGTATAGATGCAGTTTTGGAAAGCTTATTGCTCCAAGCACTAATCTGATGCCATTTTGCAATCAAAAAGAAATTTGTTTTCCAAATTAGTGTCAAAATGTTGCATCACTTCAAATTGTTTCTTTTATATATATATATATATATTTGGATTAACAGCAGATATATACACTGATAAACCACAACATTAAAACCACTGGCAGGTAGAGTGAATAGTATTTATTATATTGTTACAATGGCACCTGTCAAGGGGTGGGAAATATTAGGCAGCAAGTGAACTTGAATTTCAAGTGTTGGAAACCGGAAAAGTGAAAGTGGAAAAGTTCTGGATGACTTTGCCAAATAGTGATGGCTAGCGGCTGGTTCAGAGCATCTCCCAAACGGCAAGTCTTTTAGGATGTTCCTGATATGCAGTGGTTAGTACATAGCACAAGTGGTGAAAGAAAGGGCAACTGGTGAACCTGCATCACGGTCAAGAGTGCCCAATGCTCATTGACAGACATCAGAAACAAAGGCTAGCCTGTCTGGTTTGATCACACAGAGCTACTGTAGCTAAAAATGCTGAAAATGAATGCTGGCCATGATAGAAAGGTGTCCGAACACACAGTGCATCACCGTTTGCTGTGTATGTGGCTGCGTTGCAGCAAACCAGTCAGAGTGCCCATGATGACCCCTGTTTACTGCCAAATGCATTGAATGGTGACTCGAGCCTCATGGAAAATCAAGTAAAATCAGTTCATTGCAAATAGGGCGTCACAGTGAGAAACAGGATGAAAACGTTGTAAAATCAGTTAATTTACATATGAAGGACAGGCAGAATGCATTCCTATCACATTATTAGAAGGATCCATACACTAATATAGAAACTTTTGCAGGGTGGGAAAATGCATTTCATCTGATTCCTTTCTTCTACAAATACTAATTATTTTCGGAATTGCTGAATGCCCGCCATATCTCGTTTCAGATCAGCAGAATTCGGGTTAAAAATCAGATTCAGAGAACGAGTCAGACAAACCAAAAGTGGTACAACCAGTGTATTGCAAATATATACATAATATAATATTACTTGTATATTTTGATAGAAGCACGTTCCTGCTATTTGGTTCACAGATCGAGTGAGAAAATGTCATCTATTGGGGTAAAAACATCCGTTAAAAAAAAAACAACAATATTGGTCTGCCGTGGGTGGGGGAGGCGGCCGCTCCCCTGTCCTGGAGGCACTCTGAAGCTGCCCACCACACGAGCAAGCCCTGCTACCCCCCCCCTCGGACCGGTGGGGGTAATCCCGGTCCACCCTGAGGTGGCAACCCTAAGTGAGAGGAGAAGGGGAACATCGCCGAAGGCAACGAACAGAGACCTCCCTAAGATGGTGGACACAGCGTTTGCCTACGACCGCAATGACAACTCACACGACATCCTCACTCGAATAAACCACCACTTCAGGGCATTCTGGAGAAAGCTGGTGGGTAAGCTGAATCCACCTGCCTCGACACGACCAATCACTCCCGCAAGGCGGGCATCACTCACCCACCCGCATCAAGCGAAACAGCACCCACGCAATCATCAAACGCCCTCACTCACCCAAGCAGGACGCCAAGACAAGCCGGCCTTCCCGCCACACCGCCGATCCGGTAAAGTCCGACGCCGCGCTCCACGCAGTCTGAGGAGACCCATATCACAGCGATGCCTAAAGCCACAAAGAGGGCCCTCTGGGCCTAGACCGCCTCACGGACTGTGCTACTCGATGGCTGACAGGGCACAGAGCTTGGGGCACACGGGCAAGCTGAAGGCTTACCGGCTGGGAACCACATTGCCTAAAATGAGAGTGCCATCAGTCCGGGTGTGGAGTTGGCGAGGCACAGGGCCCAAAATGGCGGCAACGCCGGTTAAGACCAACAACATCCCACACCCACATCACGGGACACCCCCTGAACACAAGCCGCGATCAAGACAAGGACTCACTAAGGCACCAGAGTGGGACTGCGATATACCTCTTGCGGGGGTAGGCTGACCGGGACTCTAGACACTACAGAAGCCTCCTATGGGTTCTACTTGTAAATGTTATAATTTTCCCTGTGGTTTTTCTTTTTCATTTGATGTCTCCCTTATACTTTTATGTTATACTCTACAACCCACTGTTTAGGCCACCTCTCTGTGTTAGCACCAATGATACACAATTACGCCCATAGCAGGGTTATTGCACTATCCTAGCAACGATGTTGAGCTTCAGATTCATATATATAAGCGTAGCTCCTATAGCAACGTGAAGCTTTGGATATCTTACATCATATGTACATGTTTCTAGCGTATTACCACTAATGATATGCATTTATGTTACTTGAATTGTTTATAGCGTGATTATAGCACCGTTCTAACATACTTATAATTCCAATCTATGTTTAAAGCCAAATGTTTAAGCCTGATTTAAAACTAAAATATGTGTCACACACGCACTAAAGCGAGAGATAACCTGTCATACACGCACTAAAGCGAGAGACAACCTGTCACACACGCACTAAAGCGAGAGACAACCTGTCACACACGCACTAAAGCGAGAGACAACCTGTCACACACGCACTAAAGCGAGAGACAAACTGTCACACACGCACTAAAGCGAGAGACAACCTGTCACACACGCACTAAAGCGAGAGACAACCTGTCACACACGCACTAAAGCGAGAGACAACCTGTCACACACGCACTAAAGCGAGAGACAACCTGTCACACACGCACTAAAGCGAGAGACAAACTGTCACACACGCACTAAAGCGAGAGACAACCTGTCACACACGCACTAAAGCGAGAGACAACCTGTCACACACGCACTAAAGCGAGAGACAACCTGTCACACACGCACTAAAGCGAGAGATAACCTGTCACACACGCACTAAAGCGAGAGATGACGGTATTAAGGCGAGTGATAACAATATTAAAGCGAATGAGGAGAACTACCTAGTATAACCTTGAAAGTAGATTGTATGCTCCAACCTTGTTCTTTTCCTTTGTTTCTCCTCTACCAACTTTTCCATGATATGTACGTTTTAATAAGCAAAACTTTTAATAACTCGCTCGTTGTGCAGATTAAACCTGTCATGACGATGTTAAGGTTGATATACCTGTGACTGCTGTCGTGGCATAACAGGATTGCTTGTAACCCATAATGCACAACAAAAATAAAGAATTATAAAAAAAAAAAATCATCTCTTCATTTTCGTACCACGATCGGAATTCAGAAACACGAATCAAAATTAACAAACTTGACTATTGTGTGAGACGTTCGGTTCGTTGCTGCTCAGATTTCGGGAAATCGACAGATCACCCGATCTTCCCAAATTCAGACAAATTGCAATTTGTAACCAAACAAATCTCTAAGTCTACTAATATACAACTTTGCTGGGTATCCCACATTCTTTAGTAACTCAATATTGGCCATGTGCTTCTCGTGGACATTCTGTGGACTGCTTGTATTGAAATATGCAGCATGAAACGAGATACTTTATTATTTAAATCATCATCGATATAAAGAAAGACTTGCTAGTAAACAGATGGAATACTGGATTTGCATCTAACTCGTGATCTAAGTGCATCGCTGACAGAGAACATTTTCGTTATAATTTTACTTAATACCCAATAATCTATCTGCAAGACTTTAGTAAAATAATACAGGGAGTGGAGAGAAAGTAATGGGGGAAAAAAGACAAAAACGTTTCTCTTGAAATTGCTTTTGGAAATATTTTATATAAGGACCCACTGGCATTGAGATTTTTTTTAACATTAATATAAACAGAAATCTCTCCCATCGTTTCTAAATTAAGATCATCTGAGGTTGAGTAAATATTGTGGCTCGTGATAGATCAAAACCATCTGTCTTACAACGAGCAATCATCGAGAACTCATGTGTTATGTCTCTTAAATTACACAGTTATTTTTGAAGCCATGTCTTATTTGTTGCACACCTGACATGTGGACATATTATTTCTGGAAGTGGGTTATGAATTCTCTTTTTTGCTGTGGGGACTTTATGCTAATAGGTTACTTTAAAATTATCTACGAACTACTGCATATCGGAGCACCAATTAACTTTCTGTGCCTTTTCCTACGACCTAATGTATTACGGTAACTATAAGTACACCACGGAATATATTGTACCAGTAGGGATTTATTGCGAGATCCAACTGTGGAGGAAATTTGTGATGGCAAGCCCTATGGAAAAGTAACTTCTTAATAGTGTATATTATTATGTTATTATTTAGGGCCAACAAATTCCGCAGCGCTTTACAGTTTAAAAACAACCAATAAAAATACAGGAGACCAACCAATACTGGCTCCAGTGTTCTTAATAAAACAAAAGCGTAGGTTTTCAAATAGTGCACACACTACCCTAAAGGGTGTTTAACCGAGGACAGTATTTGCACACACATTAGATGCGCTGTGGTGCATTTAGCTCCTCCCGAAGCGTGATTTGACCAAATGTTTAAATGGTAGGCGACTCGTCGAAATTCTGAACCCCGAAAAGACACATGGATATATCACAAAGCAATGGAAATGGACAATGGATAAACCTTTTGTGACGAAGTGCCCTTCGCCACTTGTGCCTGGAGGGGACTACTGGCTAGACTCCTGCCTTCCGACTATGGCCCCTGTGCTGATAGCTGTATGTTACCCTGCAGAAAGGTTTATTTGTGTATTTCTGCCGGGGCGTTCGGGACTTTCAGTATGTGAGTAGTGCTACTCCAGATAGCCATGGAGCCTATTCGTGTAACGAAAGACTATGGAAAAGACTTTGGCTCCATGGTGATTGAACTGTATGTATGTGATCTGAGCGCCATTCGGTAATAATGTGCGCTCAGATCTAAGTTATCTGGGGATATGTTGCATGTATATGTTTTATGTAGTAATTGTAACATTGTGTAATTTTATGTCTTTTTGTAACCATGTGGTTAATGGAGTCTTGCCTCTGTCCTGGGAGATAATTTGATTACTTCCCAATTATCTCCAGGATAAAGAGGAGGGATTGTGATGTCACTGTGGGAGTGTATTGTCTGTGATTGGCTAATATCCAATATGTATCCTATTGTTCCATCAGGTCCCCTAGGGGAGTATCCACCTGGTGGACACTTGCATAAATACCGGGCAGGAAGCCCTCAATAAACCAGACCTACTTCCACCTTTCTTGAAGCTTTGGCTCATGCTTGGGGGAAGGGATACCTACACTCTGGGGATTGCTATAATCACCTACTCCCCAGAGTAAGCTCTTGTAAGAGCTTGATTAGTTCCTGCTACGCTCTCTGGATTTAGGAGAGGCTCACCCACTGGAAGCTGGATCCTGGACGTGGATCCAGGGTGGGTGAGAGACGGCGAGACCCCGGCGCAGCTGCATCGCTGGAAGTGGGGTCTGCAGTGCTGATGGTGTTGGTTGGAGTGCCCAGAGTCCTCGACAAGCGCTAGGAGCACCAATTGGCGGAGGTACTCGGTCGGAGTGCTAGCGGTCCGTCACACCTTTCTTTTTGTTTTTTTTATTCAAAGTTCTATCTGTGCCCCTCCCGCCCCCCCCAAATAAAAAAAAGGTGATTAATTGGAAAAAAAGATGATTGATGGTTAGGGGACATAAACTAAATATCATTCACAGATCAAGAGAAAAGAGCACAATAGAAGAAAACAAGTATAGGTTAGGTTACAGTTAGTTATACTGGGTGGGTTTATATTATTAAAGGGACACTCCAGGCTCCCACACATGTTAGATGCACTGTGTAGGTTAGGTTACAGTTAGTTATACTGGGTGGGTTTATATTGTTAAAGGGACACTCCAGGCTCCCACACACATTAGGTGCATTGTGTAGGTTAGGTTACAGTTAGTTATACTGGGTGGGTTTATATTATTAAAGGGACACTCCAGGCTCCCACCACGTTAGATGCACTGTGTAGGTTAGGTTACAGTTAGTTATACTGGGTGGGTTTATATTATTAAAGGGACACTCCAGGCTCCCACACACGTTAGATGCACTGTGTAGGTTAGGTTACAGTTAGTTGTACTGGGTGGGTTTATATTATTAAAGGGACCCTCCAGGCTCCCACACACGTTAGATGCACTGTGTAGGTTAGGTTACAGTTAGTTATACTGGGTGGGTTTATATTATTAAAGGGACACTCCAGGCTCCCACACACGTTAGATGCACTGTGTAGGTTAGGTTACAGTTAGTTATACTGGGTGGGTCTATATTATTAAAGGGACACTCCAGGCTCCCACACACGTTAGATGCACTGTGTAGGTTAGGTTACAGTTAGTTATACTGGGTGGGTTTATATTATTAAAGGGACACTCCAGGCTCCCACACACGTTAGGTGCACTGTGTAGGTTAGGTTACAGTTAGTTATACTGGGTGGGTTTATATTATTAAAGGGACACTCCAGGCTCCCACACACGTTAGATGCACTGTGTAGGTTAGGTTACAGTTAGTTATACTGGGTGGGTTTATATTATTAAAGGGACACTCCAGGCTCCCACACATGTTTGATGCACTGTGTAGGTTAGGTTACAGTTAGTTATACTGGGTGGGTTTATATTATTAAAGGGACACTCCAGGCTCCCACACACGTTAGATGCACTGTGTAGGTTAGGTTACAATTAGTTATACTGGGTGGGTTTATATTATTAAAGGGACACTCCAGGCTCCCACACACGTTAGATGCACTGTGTAGGTTAGGTTACAGTTAGTTGTACTGGGTGGGTTTATATTATTAAAGGGACCCTCCAGGCTCCCACACACGTTAGATGCACTGTGTAGGTTAGGTTACAGTCAGTTATACTGGGTGGGTTTATATTATTAAAGGGACACTCCAGGCTCCCACACACGTTAGATGCACTGTGTAGGTTAGGTTACAGTTAGTTATACTGGGTGGTTTATATTATTAAAGGGACACTCCAGGCTCCCACACTCATTAGGTGCAATGTGTAGGTTAGGTTACAGTTAGTTATACTGGTGGGTTTATATTATTAAAGGGACACTCCAGGCTCCCACACACGTTAGATGCACTGTGTAGGTTAGGTTACAGTTAGTTATACTGGGTGGGTTTATATTATTAAAGGGACACTCCAGGCTCCCACACACGTTAGATGCACTGTGTAGGTTAGGTTACAGTTAGTTATACTGGGTGGGTTTATATTATTAAAGGGACACTCCAGGTTCTCACACACGTTAGCTGCACTGTGTAGGTTAGGTTACAGTTAGTTATACTGGGTGGGTTTATATTATTAAAGGGACACTCCAGGCTCCCACACACGTTAGGTGCACTGTGTAGGTTAGGTTACAGTTAGTTATACTGGGTGGGTTTATATTATTAAAGGGACACTCCAGGCTCCCACACACGTTAGATGCACTGTGTAGGTTAGGTTACAGTTAGTTATACTGGGTGGGTTTATATTTTTAAAGGGACACTCCAGGCTCCCACACACGTTAGATGCACTGTGTAGGTTAGGTTACAGTTAGTTATACTGGGTGGGTTTATATTATTAAAGGGACACTGCCGGCTCCCACACACGTTAGATGCACTGTGTAGGTTAGGTTACAGTTAGTTATACTGGGTGGGTTTATATTTTTAAAGGGACACTCCAGGCTCCCACACACGTTAGATGCACTGTGTAGGTTAGGTTACAGTTAGTTATACTGGGTGGGTTTATATTATTAAAGGGACACTCCAGGCTCCCACACATGTTAGATGCACTGTGTAGGTTAGGTTACAGTTAGTTATACTGGGTGGGTTTATATTTTTAAAGGGACACTCCAGGCTCCCACACACGTTAGATGCACTGTGTAGGTTAGGTTACAGTTAGTTATACTGGGTGGGTTTATATTATTAAAGGGACACTCCAGGCTCCCACACATGTTAGATGCACTGTGTAGGTTAGGTTACAGTTAGTTATACTGGGTGGGTTTATATTTTTAAAGGGACACTCCAGGCTCCCACACACGTTAGATGCACTGTGTAGGTTAGGTTACAGTTAGTTATACTGGGTGGGTTTATATTATTAAAGGGACACTCCAGGCTCCCACACACGTTAGATGCACTGTGTAGGTTAGGTTACAGTTAGTTATACTGGGTGGGTTTATATTTTTAAAGGGACACTCCAGGCTCCCACACACGTTAGATGCACTGTGTAGGTTAGGTTACAGTTAGTTATACTGGGTGGGTTTATATTATTAAAGGGACACTGCCGGCTCTTACATATTGATTGCTGCTTCCTTTTCTTTGTCTATATAGCTTTGTTTTTTATTGTGTTAAGCATACAAAGATATATTATATTTGATGGCAATGGTTGAGTCTTAGCCCAAAACGGACAGCAAACATTTAAATCGTTAATAATAAAAAATAAAAATGTTCATAATTTTCTCTTTTGATGTTTTTTTTTACAGTCTGATCCACCCAGAAGTATCCGTATACCATATATATTGAATAATTTCCTCAACTCATTTTCCAATCATAGGGGATGGTCTGCAACCCATTGTCTGCAGAGCTCCCATAACAATGACACCGTAATGACTAATACACATTAAGTCATGACATGTTTCTAAAATCTTTGGGTTGTTGATGGGAACTTCCTTCGAGTCAAAAATAAATAAAGTACCGGTAATAAGAAAGAAAGGAAAAAAAAATAACAATAGAAAATTAGATTTGGAAGGGAATGGAAACGTTTATGAGATCAGACTGCCGCATGGTATTGTAGTAACGCATTCATTTCTCCATCAAACCTGTGTATAGGGTTCAACAGCTGGACTTGATTAGACGCTTTTATCCCAAATTCATTGTGTCGAACAGGTCAAAATAAAAATATCACTCTTGTTCCACATTAAAAAAATGCCCTGGAGAATTAGCGACATTTAATGGCTTAAACAAATCTGCATTATTCTGTAAAGTATTATTGGTTATCGAGATTTAAATGGATTCATTTTACTTATGGCCATAGTGAGCGTTCATAGGTGAGGTTTGTGTATAATTTTATAAAGTGGATAAATCGGCTATAAAATTCTGTGTTTTTTGTCTTTCTTTAATTCCTATTATACGTCTTTAGAATGATTAATTGTACACAATGCCTTGATTTAATATTTTTGGAGAAACTTTTTGAATAAATGTTTCAAAATATTAAAATATCAAAAAAATATGACATATGTAAAAAATATATTAAATTCCAATTAAAATATGTTTCAAAATTTGAAATCATTTGAAAAGTTTATCCAGAAATGTTACATTGAAGCCAACGCCCGTATTAACACCAATTCTAAAGAAGCCCAATCTTGACCCTAACTCCCCATCCAACTATCGTCCTATCTCGCTACTGCCTTTTGCATCCAAGATCCTTATAAGAATTGTGTATGTGAGATTGACAGACTTCCTTGAATCAAACTCTCTGCTAGACCCGCTTCAGTCTTGTTTCCGCGCTAAGCACTCTGTGGAAACGGCACTGACCAAAGTATCCAATGATCTACTCGCTGCAAAATCTCGTGGTCACTACTCTATCCTAATTCTCCTTGACCTGTCTGCGGCTTTTAACACTGTTGATTATTATTATTATTGCCATTTATATATGTTGATCATCAACAGCTTCTACTCATCCTCCGCAATATCGGTCTACAAGATATTGCTCTTTCCTGGTGCTCCTCCTACCTCTCCCAGCACTCTTTCAGTATTTATTTCTCTGGCTCTGCTTCTTCTCCCCAACTCCTCTTTGTTGGTGTCCCCCAAGGTTCAGTCCTTGGTCCCCTATTGCTCTCCATCTATACTGCCTCCATTGGTAAACTCATCAGCTCCTTTGGCTTCCAATATAATTTCTATGCAGATGACACGCAAATCTACCTGTCCTCTCCTGATCTCTCCCCGTCCCTCTTGACTAGTCTCTCTGACTGCCTCTCTGCTATTTCTAACTGGATGGCTGCCCACTTCCTTAAACTAAACTTGACCAAAACTGAAATTCTGGTCTTTCCTCCCTCAAGTGTTGTTACTCCTGTGTCTGTCTCCCTCCAAGTCAATGGTGCTACCATCAGCTCCACCTCGCAGGCTCGCTGCCTAGGTGTTCTCTTTGACTCCGACCTCTCCTTCAAGCCTCATGTTCACTCTATCACCAAATCCTGTCATTTCCATTTCCATCAAAAACATTGCGCGCATCCGCCCCTACTAAACACTTGTAAGTGTGTCTTTTTATTAAAGTGTCTATTTTGACTAAGATACTCTGCACTATTATTATTTTTCTTTTCCTCTATATTGGCCATGATGATCCACAAGTCCTGATGTTTATGATACGCCTACAATCAATTTTGGTTTGTGAGTGTGATTATTGCATTTACTCTCCATTTTATAATTGTTGCAACATTATTGCACTGTGTTTTTCTCTGTTATTATTGTGTTGTAGATTTTCTGTTTTCCATATCATTTTGAGGACTGTGAGGAGTCATTATCTACAGTACCTGTAGTACAAGGGTAATTGTTTTGGAGTTTTTTCTATATCTATTGCCCACTAAGTGTGTTTTTTTTTCCACGTTTTTGGTGTATCTGTACATTTCTGTATTTGGTTATAAACACCAGATGAGACTAAGGTGTTGGTCCATTCCACTGTCCTTTCTCGCCTTGACTACTCTAATCCGCTTCACAGTGGTCTTACATGCTCCCAACTTGCGCCGTTACAGTCCATAATGAATGCGGCTGCGAGGCTCATCTTCCTGTCCGCCCGCACCTCCCATGCCTCACCCTTCTGTCAGTCCCTACATTGGCTTCCTGTAAGATACAGAGCTCAATTTAAAATTCTGGTTCTTGCTTTCAAATCGCTACATAATGCTGCTCCCACCTATCTATCCTCCCTTATACACAAGTATGTCCCGTCTAGGCCCTTACGATCTGCTTACATCTATCTTCTGTCTGTACTCCCACCTCTGATGCTCGCCTTCAAGATTTCTCAAGGGCTGCACTCTAACTAGAGGTTTGGAAGGTGGAAACACCAACCAGACCCCAAGTTATTTGTTTACTTTGGTGTCTTTCTATGGTGGGATATTGGGAGTACCCACAGAGTGTCTACAGCAGCTACATTAACTATTACCACTAAATTCTTTATTAAGCGCCAACCATTACCACACCTATTTGTGTTTCCATGAAAATATAATTAGGCTAAGTGAGAAATATGGCAACTGACACCGGATAGGAATAAGAGCACTTGCCCCTGACTGGCCCATGTGGACAAGTGATGTGGTGCCTGCACCCCAGTTTTTATAGAAATAAAAATCACATCGAATCATGTCAAAATTTGGGATATATTTGAAAACATAATGCTCCGTTTTCTGTGTGTGGACCTCCCAGACATGCATAGCTTGCTTTAACTTTTATTTCCGAGGTCAACAATCATCTTCAGATCCTGGACGATTGTTGCCCAAATGTATGCATTTATAAACATTGGGTGTAAGACAAGACAAGATCTTTTAGTGGTTAGGGAATCATTACATTTGTTTAAATGGGCAGAGCCCAACAAGTTATTGGGCAAAGTCAACTTCACCAGCCACCACTAAACACATTTTTTGACACATTTCTGATGTAACATAACTGTGACCTTATCTCTACATTGACTCTATATTGCATCTGAAAAAGTGTTTCTTTTTTTTCTGCTCCAAAAGTCAACTCTCCTATTTACACATCAAACATTTGTGAAAATGTCGATAAACATGTCCAGCATTCCTCTGTCCGGTTTCCGCTTCCCCAGCCAATGGTTTTATTTGTATCTCCTGAAGATTGTCCATCAGGAAATCGCGGACCTTGGAGTTATCTGAGGAGTACAAACTTACAACAATTCATTGGGCCTTGGAAGTATGAAAAAAAAAATAATTTAAAACCCATCAGTTAATTCACATTCATTGGGTAAAACATCAAGCTGGCCCCATTTTAAGGCCACGACTTATTTACTACGTCTTGACACTCAAAACCAAAGCAGGGACAAATTGGCTTTGCATTACAGAATTTGCAAGAATGTTCCCATAATCTATTACATTGTTTTACCTTATCCTAAGCTTGTTTCCAATGTATCTTCTAAAATCGGAGACAGTTATTTATTAAACATGAACAGGAGCCCATTGAAAATAATCAGCAACAGCTTTTGTTTTATGTATAAGAACTGGAAATCATTTCCTGAGATAGGCTTCCTGCTGTAAATTAATTTTGTAGTGAAAACGAACCAGGGTAGAGCTGTGTTTTATCTCTTCTAAATGGGTTTAAATCAAAATTAAGTTCAAATTACTTTAATAAAAAGCTTAGCTAGCAGAGAGCATAATATTTAACCACATCATAAAAAGGAGGTCCAAAATGGGGATCCCATTAAGTATTTTAGCACCAGTAAGTCTGCCCTTGAATTCATTTAATACCGTCTGCAAGACTATTCCGACCACAGTGACTTTCCTGGAATTTGATCCAATTCCTTCCATTCACCAAAACAAATACAAGTTAGAAACATTCCGAACAGAGTTGGCAATACGTGTTCTTCTAAGAATCCCCGGGATGAGGAGTAGTTGAGTATGGCATTCAAGTCGACTCAAGAATGGCTGTTGGCTTGGACCATTTTTTTGAAGGATACATTTTTCAAATTACACCATCTAGCAACATCAATATTCATTACAATCTGTTCAGACTACTTTTCTTTCCTGCCAATTTTGAGGCTCAGATGTTATCTCAGCAGTAAGCACAGATTATATTTAATCACTTATGCTTAACAAACTCAGATATTTTACCCAGGTTTATAGAACTCTTGCAAGTTGTTGTTTATTCTCTTTAGCAAACATTAGCCTAACACTGGCCAAGTGCACAGTATCGGAGTTTGTTGGGAATGAGATATCACTCACACGATACAGTATTAAACTGAGAGAGAGAGTGTTTGTGAGTGAGCGAATTGGTTACATTTGGGGAAACGTGTCCTGTGTTTGGATTGAGTGGATCATTTAGCGTTCTGTCTCCTGATCTATGAATGCAGATAGGGAACCTGTGATGTAAACGGTTACGACTGCTGGTAGCTTGTCACGTGTCTGTGAGGTGGTGGTGTGGTGGGGTATATGTGTTGTGTTTGTGGTGTAACAGTGCCTACATATCACTCTCAATGACTTCAAAATAGCACCTAAGCCAGACTCTGCAGACTTGGATCTTTTATTGATGCTCAAACTTTGTACATATCTACGCATGCGGTTAATTGTACGTCAAATGTGCGTCTGCATATACACAATTTTGGGTATATGTGTAGAGATGATGCAAGTTGATGGCAAGATTCCCAGTTACTGTGTAAATACTAGCAATCCATCAGTTGTTTTCTTGCATCCATGATTGCCTTAATCGATTTGTTACTGTTATTTCATATTTGGACCGTGCATTTGCTCATTGACCATTCAGACTGGTACCTTGGCCCAGTTGGCTGCCTTGTATTTGTACCTTCAAAGCCCAGACATTTGGCTAGTCTTAGACCTGATAGTTCATTCTTTGGGGATAGCTCGTATTTGTCTTCTGGCTGCTTATGCTGTGAGTGAGCCTATTTTACTTTATTTTCAAGAGATAGTTTACAAATAATTTTTGGAAAATTGAATATTGAGCAGGTCCTCAGATCTAACGTGTGACTAATTCATGCTATTCATTGCCAGTTAGAATCAATTCACTGGTTTTGTCTGCTCCATATACAAGATGTTATATATTTTGTGATCTTCATCCAGATCTAAGCATTCAAATGAGTTTGTTCTGAAATCAAGGAAGTTCTGACCTCTTCTTCCTCATCTGCCATCACAACCCAATGCAAGAGTCCTTACATTACTACGGAGAACCATCATGGAAAATGTATCTTATATCTGATATGGGATGCTATCCTCCTGGTTCCCAAAGTTCCACTTCACTACCCTTCTTTTAACCAAATCCCTTCCGATAGAACAGATATGCCCAAAAGGTAGATCCAAGATGTTGTGTTTCTACAGCTTCCATGATGCGTTGGTTGCCATTCAAAAAGCTCATGAGAGTTGTAGCTCCATGACATCTGGAGATCTATCTTTTGAATGACCCCTGCTGTAGAACATTAAACTACTCAATGTTACAAAAACAATATGCGAACATATTCTTGTGCTGCCATGGTGCACAGATTTCAGATGTATCCAGACGTGGGGACCTTTTTCATTTTTTTCATCTGCCAGCTGTGCATCCAGTGTTTGAATGAGTTGTTTTATAGAAAAACAGCCATTAATGATGAAGTTAGAGAGATATAGGTAAAGTAGCAGAGCATTACGAAGAGCTTAGCGCAGTACAGTTTGAATGCGTGCTTTTTTTTCCCAAGCATACAGTTACATTTAAGAAATATTGTTTCGTGTCTGACCACAGTTTTAAATATGGCTCAATTTGACGAGGTAGATTAATAGCACAAATCACAATCACATCAATAAAATAATAAGACGCCTTTCAGCAAAAAGTCTTAGTTTATCTGTGGATGCCAGATATTCCGAGATTTTTTTTTCCATTCGAGCTGCGGTTAGAATTTTCCCCTAAGCCTTCCCTGCCCTGTTACAGGATTATACAATTATACAGTATATATCAGTTATATGTTCCTCTTTATGTATATTCAAGTAACTTAGTCATATTTTATGTTTCCAAATTTAAAATGGGAATCAAATTATGTTTTACCATTGATGGTCGTGTGAACAGCAAAATAAAAACAACTAATATATTGTGTATCAAATTATTATGTGTGTAATAATTATAATTAAATGATGTTTTGTTAAGATTGGTAAACCATTATAAACCAAAAGCCCTAAAGAAACCTAATTTACAAAATGGACAAACTGTTTATCACTAAGTTATTGAAATTTAAAGGACCACTATAGTGCCAGGAAAACGTACTCGTTTTCCTGGCACTATAGTGCCCTGAGGGTGCCCCCACCCTCAGGGTCCCCCTCCCGCCGTGCTCTGGAGAGAGGAAGGGGTTAAACACTTACCTTTCTCCAGCGCCTGGCGGGAAGCTTTTCTCCTCCTCTCCTCCTTCCTCGCTACGTCATCGGCAGAATGCGCATGCGCGGCAGGAGCCACGCGCGCATTCAATCGGTCTCATAGGAAAGCATTCACAATGCTTTCCTATGGACGCTGGCGTCTTCTCACTGTGATTTTCACAGTGAGAATCACGCAAGCGCCTCTAGCGGCTGTCAATGAGACAGCCACTAGAGGCTCTGGAGGCTGGATTAACCCTCAGTATAAACATAGCAGTTACTCTGAAACTGCTATGTTTATATAAAAAAAAGGGTTAATCCTAGAGGGACCAGGCACCCAGACCACTTCATTAAGCTGAAGTGGTCTGGGTGCATAGAGTGGTCCTTTAAGGAATGGTAAAATTCTGATATCACAGATACTTAAAGAGACATGATTGGCAACAAAACCTTATAAAAGTGGGCCAACATTGCTACAAAAATACTTCTAATGCAAATTACAATGTGCAATGTCAGGTAGCAGTTGCTAAAGACATTGTGACGGAACACTGGCACTCCGACTGAGTACCTCCGCCAATCGATGCGCCTAGTGCTCGCTGAGGACTCCAAGCACTCCAACCGACACCATCAGCACTGCAGACCCCACTTCCAGCGATGCAGCTGCACCGGGGTCTCGCCATCTCCACCCACCCTGGATCCACGACCAGGATCCAGCTCCCAGTGGGTGAACTTCTCCTAAATCCAGAGAGCGTAGCAGGAACAAATCTAGCTATTGCAAGAGCTTACTCTGGGGAGTAAGTGATTATAGCAATCCCCAGAGTGTAGGTATCCCTTCCCCCAAACATGATCCAAGGCTTCAAGAAAGGTTCAAGATGATCTTATTTTAATGACCACACACTGGCTTTTATGCAAGTCCCCATGCAAGGGGACATCCCATAGGGTGGGACACAGTACAACCAATCCTTTACAGGAAAACCGTAAAACACACCCAGCACAAACATACAATCCCTCCCCTCTGCCTGTGATATAATTACTGAACACAATGGGTTAATGTAATTTATCACGGGCAGGAAAAATGCACTTTATGCAACATATTAATAACTTCCCAAATATACATGCCACAAACATAAAACTCACATATTCGAGCTCAGCACACTTTCATTATAAACACACCCAAAAATCATACAATTCCCTCCAGTAGTTCAAAAGTTAGGTAAAAGTCCTATTTGGGACAAAACAGCTTGTTCCAACTGGTTTGGCAGTGTCCCTGGGACAACGCCCTGCTGGAGAACAATGGTATAGGTATTAGAGGGGGAGGGGAAGAGACACATGCTCCCATGGAATCAAAGGGCAGAAATAGTCTTTTAAAAGCCAATAAGCCCAAATAGTCTTTTTAACTGGCAAAGTCTCCCAGGGACCATAGTCACCTGGCAGGAGGCTGGCAATTAGTCCTCTCCAGGCACAAGTGGCGAAGGGCACTTCGTCACAGACATGTAGGGATTGTTATGCATAAAAAGGGGTATTAGTTCATAGGGCTCTGAAAAAAATGTTTCTTCTTTATAAACCAATAGCAAGACTCCTCTTTGTATATGTGTGTAATTGTTGGCATCTGCATTAAAGATGAATATTATGGAAGAGAAAAAGTGCAGAGGTGGACTACAAAATTAATAAGGGGAAAGGAAGATTTTAGTTATAATGAAATACTAGAAAACGTATTTATCTAAAATAAGGCAGCTCCAAGGCAATCTGATAATAGTTTACCGATATTAACAGCTCTCTGCTAATCTGTTCAACAACAGTATTATACAAAAGACAAGAGGTCACCCATTTAGTCGAGAGTAAAGGAGATTTGGTCCTCTGTAGTGAGAACAAAAAAGATCTGGAATTCTCTATCTAAGTGAGTGTTTTTTAATCAGATTCTGTGCATATTTATAAACAACAGTTTTTTTTTGGAAAAACAAAATATTCAAGGTTTTAATAGTTAATATGTGGGGCAACAGCTTTCTGATTCAAGGATACATATGACTGCCATCTAGGCTTCAAAAATGGCAAAACTGTAAAGTGCTGGGAATTTGGGTGCTTTGCTTTCTCTTGGATAAGCAGTAATACCGATATGAGAAAGGCTGATCCCAACTTGAACCTTTTTCAGCTATCCTACCATGCTATACTACCATGCAACTATGAAATTACATAAAGATAGCCACCTTTTCTTTGTCTAATGTTTTCAATTCCACGTATCAGTGGCACAGGGTCAGGACCATCAACTTTTTCAATATGTGGTACTTCATCAAAGTATGAGCCTCCTCGAGGAATATGAGATTGGGACATCTTCTAATATAACCATTCAACAAACAACCGTCTCCTCTATGATCTTATATTTCAACGAACGCACTGCACCGAGATAATGGGTTAGTTACATTCAGTAAGACACAGATCCGATACAGTTTAATTATACCAAATAACAAATAGCTAAATAAAGATTTTACCGTATGAACTTTGTCAAACTGTCTGTATTCAAGGTGTAGAATCTAATTTTACATGTGCTGCTGGGTTAATTAAATACAATAAATGAAATCACCAATAAGGCTAAATGTAAAGATTCTGAAGTATTTTAATAAAATGGATTATGGCGACTTTCTAAATTCAAATATATTAAATAATTACTTTTTCAAGAACAATGGTCTTGATTTAATATTTTTGAATTTAATTTTTTATTAATTGTTTCAAAATATTAAAATATCTAAATATAATATAATATCAAAATATAATATAATATATATATTTTTATATTTTAATATTTTAATAATTATTTAAAAAATATACATATATATTATATAAAATCAACATATTCAAATATTAAATCATTTGAAAAACATATCCGAAAAATATTAAATCAAGGTCTATTTTACAGTGTTAGAAAGCTTAGATTATATCCATACTTGGAATTAACACTATAAAACCTATCCCTTCTGTGAAATCCACACTCACAAACCTGCAGAACCAACTGCCCATCCAACTGTTATATAGTCTGTTCTAACCCGTGGGAAAGTACAAGTGATTCGTCTTATTTTGCACATTTCCATTTGTACGTTTCATGTATGGACTGAAAGATGGAGGCTCCAAGGTCTGTCCGTCATATATTCCAGCAATCTCCAATAATAGCAATAATATAAGACTTTCAGCCAGTGTTACAGAGAGGATCTAGACTAGAGTCTTGGTCAGTGTTTATTAACCCTTTTATGACATGGATCCAAAGTAAACGCATCCATCACTGGTCTCAGTGACCCATTCGTAAATTTTTCGATAATATATGTCAAAATAAAGTATGTAAAACACCTCCTCTGAGCTTCTACCTGCGCCACGTGTTGCTACAATAAATGATTAGCTATGATCAGTTCCATGGGGCATGATTAATCTGATATATTTCAATCAACCAATGAGAATTCACATATATTACACGACGACCCACTGGCTGAGAGCTACTGGTCTGTGTTACATAGAGTTACAGTATTATTATATAGTATCGGGTATCCAGCACCATAAGCACTGTAGCTTGCTCGTCGACTGAGACTGATCAGTTGACTCTCTCAGCTGATGAGCTAGTTCGGCATTGATGGGCTTATCTCAGGAGAAGAACTTCTGGCTCTCCCGGAGATGGCACTGGAGACAGGGAACAGCACTTGGCAGACCCTAGGTAACAATTCAAACTGCTCAATGAGCTATAGTAGTCAGGGTGCTTGGAGTGTACCTTTAACATATAATAGTGAACTAATAGTGAAGGCTAAAACTGGGCCATTCTGTTTTAATGACATATTTAAGGCTGGGCTTGTAGTTGTGGGAGGGACTTGGGTCCCCTTTATAAGGGCATCCAATCTTCTCCCACTTTACCGAGGTTGGTCTGGCGAGTTACACTGCTTACCTGTTTCCTCGTGCTCCTGGCTTGCTGTCCATTTTCGTTCCATCTGCCGACTGTGGTTGGTCTGGTGCATTACCCCTCCCGTCACTCCCTTTATTCACACCACCCTCTAAGGTGGGCCCTCTTTATTACAGGCCTGCTGCATTGTCGTTTCCGGCACACTACAACCGACTGGTGATATTAACTATGATGTTTATTACTAATTATGTGTTATCTAACCATTACGGCAATATTGCCCCAACCACTAATATAGACTATGCAGAAACAACCAATTCAAATAAATTAAATATACAAAAAATACCACTTTTGGGGGCGGAGCCTGTGCCTAAACCGGAGCGGTCGCCATTAACACCAGCTCTGCAACTTTTCATCCAAAAACCCTAAAAAATAAGCCAAAACACCCACACTCAAAAGCAACCCACCCGAAAGCGCAGAGGACACAACCCCGACACGCCATATGCCGTTCTTCCAGGCGGCCAAAACGCCCAGGAAAAAACGAAAAACCGGGGCCTACCTCACCACTCAAAGCCTGGACCTGGCGGCACTGTTTGGTGCCTACACTCAGCCGGGTACGTCTGGGAAGAGGCCGGCACCACAAGCTGTAACACCCGCCGAGATGGGACGTAAGTCACCAAGATCACCCCCACAGACCACATCAGACGGGATGCAGAACTCAGAGACTATGCCCCAACGGCAGCCACCATCCATAATGGCGCCGCCGGGGAACAACAGGTCTGCAGAGATCCTGGAGGGCCCCCCACCAACAAAGACACACTCACAGCCCGTCCGGCCACACACTGGGCTCACCACACCAGCTGCAGGGGAAGGCTCTGCTCCGGTCACCCAGCGGGACTTCCAAAACCTGGTGGGAGAAATCAAACACTTACTAGCGTCCAACGTGGCAGCAATACAGGCAGACATACAAAAAGTCAATGACAGAGTGCGAACAGCAGAGGGGGATATTGCCGACCTCAAACAAGGTATGAACTTGGTACAAGACACTATCCAACACCTACAAACCATGCAACAAGCACTCTCCCTACACCAACCACACTGGATGACAGGTCCAGGAGGAATCATCTCAAAATAAGGGGCATTTCAGACACAGTGACCCCAGAAGAACTCCCCCACTATGTGGGACGACTGGTGGCCACCATCCTACCGGCTGCACAAGCCAAAAAAGTCACCTTTGATGGGACATACTGCCTACCTAAGTCCAGCAGAGCCCCAGCAACGGCTGTACAGAATGCCATAGTCTGGTTCTCACACTCCCACGACAAAATATCTATCTGGTCAGCACTGCAGGACAAGACCCCACTCATCTTCGAAGGCGCTAGCCTTACCTTCTATCAGGACCTCACGATGTCCACCCTGCAGTAGCGGAGATCCCTTTAACCTCTTACAAGCCAATTGAGAACAGCTGGCATCAAATACCGCTGGATGTCCCCCAGACTACTGGTGGTGAATCACGAAGGGACAGTACACAAAATCTCGTCGCCGGCAGACGCCCCGACCTTCCTCATGGCACTGGGCCTACCATCCCAAACGACGACAGATGATAGACGGGCAAACACCCGCAGCTGTAACCCCTCCCGAGTGGTCCCGTTCGTACCAGCCGCTAGACCGACCACTCATTTAGGGACCTGAACACCCAGGAAACTGAAAACCTGCTAGCTACATGTTATTCCAGAACTTGTTTTATGTTGCCCAAAGTTATTGCTTACATGATACAGAGTCACACACACGAGAGGCCTCCAAGGAGGTCCCACTACCCCTTGACCCCCAATACAAAGAAACGGGGCACTGCGAGGCAGGTGCCCGGCCACACACCGGCCAGCTCCTCCCCCCCCGCCAACCCCTTGGTAAGGGGTAATACCTACGGAGGGCCAGTTCACACACCAGCAACAATCACTCTACATGCGATAGCTCCACAAAGAACAGCCCGACTTGACCCATACTACACACCACTCCAAATAAAATACCTCGCAACTCACTACTACAAGCCTCACGCTCACATCTAATCCCATTACCCATCCCAAACACACAACAACACACATGTTTAAACTGTTTAAAAAAAAATAAAAATAAGTGCAAAACAATTATCGTTTTATATTTGTTTTATTCACACAAATGTTTTATGTTGGTCAACCCCACTGTAGCTGTTGGGGCAATGCATCGCTCCAGGAAATAGCTAAACCATCACAGTTTCAGTTCTGTTCAGAGCAGTGGTGTCTGGGACTTGTAGCTCATATATAAGTTTTTTATTTATGAAAGTTGTTAATTAAACTATAATTCCTACAAATCTTTGCTGAGTTTCCCGATATCATGTACAGCTGTGTAAGGGGACAGAAACCTCTACTCAGGGACTGGAATCGGTAACAAGCAAGGGTTTTAGAATGGGGGAGGTGTGACAGAAGAGCCGGTGTTATCACGCTATAAAATGAGACGATTTCGATCAGAAGCAATAAAATGCATAAAGTTGTGTTTGTACTTGTAGTGTAGTGTTAATTACCAGCTCACTACACAATGTAACACTGATTCAGTGCTTTCCAACCAGAATGAAGATTGCTTTAAAAACGAGGCATTATTCAGAGCCAGAATGATAAAACCGATGTCATTCTTATATTTTGTACATATTGAAATAGATTGACTACAAACCTTTTCCATCAGGATTCAGATAGAGGTTGCGTAAAAATACATCTGCCTATCTCAGCTTGTATGTTAATGGTAGCCAGCTGTAGGATGGGAATGTTTGTGTTCTCAGTTGATACTAAATTTCCTTTGAACGGGTGTAGATCCTACCGATTTGGAACTCTATGGAGTGTTTCAGATTTTTGTAGATCCTATCGATTTCGGACTCTATGGAGTGTTTTCAGTTTTTTTGTAGATCCTACCGATTTGGAACTCTATGGAGTGTTTTCAGGTTTTTGTAGATCCTACCGGTTTGGGACTCTATGGAGTGTTTTCAGGTTTTTGTAGATCCTACCGATTTGGGACTCTATGGAGTGTTGTCATGTTTTTGTAGATCCTACCGGTTTGGGACTCTATGGAGTGTTTTCATGTTTTTGTAGATCCTACCGGTTTGAGACTCTATGGAGTGTTTTCAGGTTTTTGTAGATCCTACCGGTTTGGGACTCTATGGAGTGTTGTCATGTTTTTGTAGATCCTACCGGTTTGGGACTCTATGGAGTGTTTTCATGTTTTTGTAGATCCTACCGATTTGGGACTCTATGCAGTGTTTTCAGGTTTTTTGTAGATCCTACCGGTTTGGGACTCTATGGAGTGTTTTCATGTTTTTGTAGATCCTACCGGTTTGGGACTCTATGGAGTGTTTTCAGGTTTTTGTAGATCCTACCGGTTTGGGACTCTATGGAGTGTTTTCATGTTTTTGTAGATCCTACCGGTTTGGGACTCTATGGAGTGTTTTCATGTTTTTGTAGATCCTACCGGTTTAGGACTCTATGGAGTGCTTTCATGTTTTTGTAGATCATACCGGTTTGGGACTCTATGGAGTGTTTTCAGGTTTTTGTAGATCCTACCGGTTTGGGACTCTATGGAGTGTTTTCATGTTTTTGTAGATCCTACCGGTTTGGGACTCTATGGAGTGTTTTCAGGTTTCATTGTTGTGTTTCCACCTACTGACTGTTTTATCACCCAAAGAAAACCTTTCATCTCTGTTCTATGTTCGCCAGAGTCAGTAGTTATTTGTTTATTCATTTTTAATGTTTGATTTTTTTTTATTTAATATTTTATTCTTGAGAATGCTGTAAATTATCTGCTTTCGATCCCTGGAATAAAATGAATGCAGCTACCTTGCCGTTCTCCACACGATGGCCTTTCATGCTGGTCAGAAATGGAGAATAATACATTCTTAAAAATATTACAAATAGAGGGAGACGGAAAATGTTCTCATTCTAGGGAGTCAAACGTTAAATGGCAAGGGATCAGTATTACTAGAATTGGAGATGTTTCGGGTCAAGATACAATTTGGCTATATTTGGGTTGACTGGGTGTTCGTGCAAATTTCCAAACTCTGAGCTGAAATATACTTGAATTAAGGACCAACCGGACCATGCAGTGGCTGAGCATGCTTAGTTCAGCTCACCCTTCTGCCTTGGCGCAAAAGAGATGGAAAAAGATAATTGATGTCTGGGGGGCAGCCACTAAATGCTCATTTTATTCACATATCAAGGGAGAAGTGACCGATATAGGGGGAAACACGAGGGGCGGTAAATATAAATTTTGGTAATATATATAGTGCAGCACACTGATTGGCCCATTTTCCCACCCTTTTTTGTTCTTCTGATTGAATTTTCGACTAAATAATTCCGTACAGAAATTCTGCCAAGCCGAACTGATTCGAAGCTAGGGTGTGCCAAAACAATTTTCAATTTCTGCCAAAAAAGGGTTTGGTTGAGCCCTTGCACGAGTCTAGGTTTTACTGGTTCCAAACGCAAACTTCATATTTCCTTGTACATTTTTGTATCCTGTATATTTGAGAACACGGTTCACCTCCTCTACTAAATTTAGCTTATTTTTGTGGTTGGATCATATGGGGTGAGCCACCTGTATCTTGCACCTCAATCCTCAATCTCTCTAGATTTGACGCACGGTGTACTGTAATAATAACTCTTTGACAGATCGGAGAGGTCAAGATGGGACCTACAGTACTTGTTATTAACGAGGAGAGGGGGGATGCTGCTGGTGCTTCTAAGACCTCAAGTTTTGGCCACAATACTCAAAAGCAATGCGACAAAGAATTGGTGGAGCGCCATCTGTTGCCTAATGGAAGCATAACGACTACATTGGCATGTAGGGATTATGGTGCTTAGATTGGCCTTTTAAAGAGAAGTTGGTAGAGCAGTAGGTCTTCAAAATTTGCGTCAAGAGCTCATAATGAAGAACCGAGAGGTTACCTGCAGCAAGTCTGAATCAAACGTTTTACAGAAATATATCTATATACAATTAGACTTCCTATCTGGGGTCTGCCAGGTGTTGCTCCCAGTCTATACTTTTCCTCAGTGAGAGCTGGAAGCAGTGCAGAGCTTTGCTAATTGCTGAAAGCGGTGGGCTGGCGTCAGGCACCATAACATCTAGAGCACTGTATGGTGGTTATGGTGCTTGGAATGTTCCATTAAGTATTAAAGAAAATGGAACGTCAGATGAGAGAATGGTTAATGTTTAGTGGTGTGATATCCAGAGAAATAACTGTCCCCTTTAGTGGAATGAATATTATCACAGTATCAGTATTGTTATTTAAACCGCTTGGACATTGTACGTTGATATATGACCACATTCCACATTAGATATTTTTTAGAGTTACATGTTGGGTAGATTTGTTAGCTCTCGTTCCAATGCGTCTTTGATAAATAGCTTACACAATAAGTTTACAATGTTTAATATTTGATGCCAACATTTCAAGTGAAAGTCATTTACTTTTCAAATGTTTTATCGTCTTCCACCATTTATACAATTTTATGATTGTTTATTTAAATATAGCAAACGAGGCCAGAGCGTACTTTTTCTCCAAAGTTTCTGTCTCCAGTGGGAACTTGGGAGGTTTCGCTGAAGTCTGACTAAGTTTTTCCGATGTCTAAATTCTGATAAAAGTTTGAAAATGCTTAGAAAGCAGTCAACATGTTTCGATTTTTCAAAACCAGATATCTCAAATATGTATTTCAACATAAAAGGTGTCTGCACATTGTGTTTATGTATACCCTTTATTTTTCATATATGTCTCTGTGAGCAGCTAGATCACTTTGTTTATGCAGCCTAGTCATACCTCCATGCATGTGACCTACACAGCCTTGCTGAATATTTCCTGTGAAGAAAGATCTAATGTTTAGACTTCCTGCAAATCTGTTTAATTCAGAATCCTATCTCCTACTGCTAGAGCTAATAGGAGCGTCCTATGTGTGATTAAAGTTCAATTTACAGAGAAGGAGATACAAACTTCTGAAATAAACACACTGTACTGTTAGATTTGAATGAAAATTAAAACTTTTTTCTTGTAGGATGAGGGGAGGGGAGGGGAAAGGGGGAGGCTCGAGGAATAAGTAATTTCTACACTGTTTCACTTAATTCATTTATAATGTCAGCAATGTGTTGGTAAACTGTACTGCTTTGAACTCTGCATTGTAAAGAACATTAAGGAGGGCATGTTTTTCTGGCACACAACAGAACACTCCATACATGCTGTAGTGTTTATGGTGCCAGGAGAGCCCTGGCACCTCCAGTGTAAGTAGTCAAACATCTAATGGCAACCGGAGGACAATCAGTTCAGAGAGCTTCTGACTCTCGTAGAGGAAGGGACTGATGCCCGGCAGACCCCAGGTAAGTTGTCAAACCATCAGCAATTTACATTGGAGGGGTGCCAGGGCACTCCTGTCGCCAAAGCCACTACATCACTGTGTAGTGGTTATGGTGCTTGTGGTGTGCCTTTAAAACCAAATAATCTTAATTTCAATGTTACAGGGCCTTAAATCATTGATTACCATGTGCATCTCTTTATGGACACAATCTACTGGTTTTATAAAAGATAAAGCAGTATAATATCAATTTGTCTAGCGATTCATTTTATTACAAATTGTTTGCTGTTACTTATGTGTTTTTAGATAATCTGATAGAACAGGGCCCCCTGCGTCTTGTTTCTATAAGTCAAACTTGCCGTGTTGTATTTATTTAGAGATATTGTGCGTCCATCAGAGATCCCCACAGAAAATCTTCTCCCATCTCCTAGAGAATTTGAGCTTGTCTGAGTGAGGCACTCTCGGCCTCATGTTCTCGTAAGTCTAACTTGTCTTGTTTAATTTATTTGCATGTTTTGTTCGCCTATTGAAGAACATGCGGAAAATGTTGTCTATTTATAATAATTTATCCAAAAGTATACTTTTATCTTTCTGTAGCTTCCAAACCCCAAAATGCCTTCCTAGTGCTATAGTGCCTTAATTATGGACACCGCTTCTATACTTGTGTAAAAGATAGGGGGAGGGTGGCAGTGCCTTACCTTGTGCCGATACTTACCTTGTGCCAATCACGTGATGCACTGATTCATCACCACGCAGGTCCTTCGCTCTTCTGCCTCCTCCTGGTATTTCCAATACTGGCTGCAATGGTCATGACCCCTTTTATGACGCTGCACCGGTGACACATCATTTGCCAAACCCATTGCCATATGAAAACAGGCGCTTTCCTGGACATTACTGCCCTGTTGTAGATTCTGATTAGATCACAATAGTGATATTTATTTATTGTCTGATATTTCTGTTTTATTGACTCGCCATCCCTTAACAGGTGCATAGTCGCCATATGAGCAGGCGGAATCAGGACAAAAAATACCACAAACCTGACCCAATAAAACACGGACACTAAGGTATATGGGTCAAAATTGGCCACAGCTTTTATTAAATAGTAATAATAAATTAGTATAGAAAAAGGTCATTGTCCCACACTCCGCCATCACATCCGTATCCTTCAGTTAGTTCTAATACGCAATGACCCCTATATATAAATAACATATAATGATATTCCAACATTACCATAACTATCCAGATATCCAGATACCCCTAACCCCACCAGGTTCTGAGCCACCAACAGGCTCGAAACCTACCAAACTTACCAATAACCATATTCAATCATTACCATAACCATATTCAATCATTCAATCATTTCCATAACCATCCTAATGGGGAGCCTATTTCCTATCCTTCAGCTCCCTATCCCCCCGCTGTGACAGAACGGGACAACCCAACCTTATCCATAACCCAGGAACGGAGGGACGGTGTGTCAAACTCAGCCAGACAGCCAAGTTAAAAGTGACTTTTCTAAGATGGCTGCCTATTTATATATCCCAACCCCTAACCCTCAAACCACCAATCCCTACATGCTTCCTCCTTGTAGCGGTACTTACCCTTTCCAGGGGCCGGCCGGGGTCCTCTGTTCAAGCCGCGCGCGGTCCTGCTGCTGCACAAGCCGCGCGCGGCTCATCCACCGTCTGTGACAGGAAGGCGGGCAGAAGCACTCATACACACTGCACTCATACACACACTGCACTCATACACACACTGCATTCATACACGCACTGCACTCATACACACACACTGCACTCATGCACACACACTGCACTCATACACACACACACACACACACACACAAGCTGCACTCATACACACGCTGCACTCATACACACACTGCATTCATACACCCACTGCATTCATTATATACACACACTGTAAATAAATATTCAATTAATATAATTTTTTTAGGATCTAATTTTATTTAGAAATTTACCAGTAGCTGCTGCATTTCCCACCCTAGTCGGGTCGGCTTATACTCGAGTATATACGGTATATAAATACAGATTATATAAATATAGAATATATAAATACAGAATATATAAATATAGAATATATAAATATAGTTGTTGTTGGTTTTTTTTACTATAAGAACAATCAGGATGTGGAATTCTCTGCCTGAAGAAGTGGTTTTATCAGAGTCCATACAGATGTTCAAACAGCTACTAGATGCATACTTGCAAAAACAGAATATTCAAGGATATAATCTTTCAATGTAGGGTAATGTTACGACACTCACCGCCATGGGAACGGAGCCGCAGTTTAGTAGATAATCCCCTTTCTCCAGAAATGCAATTTTAGTCCAACCGATCGTAAAACTCCCGAACGGAGCATACAAATACGGCAACTCCCGATCAGTAATTCATCCGAAATCCTTCCACAGCTAGAAATAAACAAAAACGCTGTCCCAATAGTAAATCCCTCCACAAACGAGACAAAGCTCCGTCTTGAAGGTCAAACAGGAATGTGTTTAATGGGGGCTACCTGCCCGGTATTTATGCAGGTCTCCACAAGGTGGACACTCCCCTAGGGGACCTTGTGGAAGACTGTAAAATATATTAGACAGTAGCCAATCGCAGTGGCTTCAATACAAGCCCTTCCCATTTTACCCATAAGTCATTCTTTTCTATCCCGGAGACAATTAGAGAGAAACCTAATTATCTCCGAGGATAGAGACCATCGCCATTTTAAAACATAATAAGAAAAATACAATAAAATACATAAAGTCAGAAATACCGATTGCATAGTGTTCGTGCAACGTATCCCCAGATAGCCTGGATCTGAGGGCATATTCCTACCGAATAGCGCTCAGGTCCGATGTACATAGTCCAATCGCCATGGAGTCAAAGTCTCTCATAAGTCCTTCGGTATACGAATGACTCCATGGGACGGCTACCTGGGTAAAGTCCATACGAATTAGAGAAACTCCAGAACTGACCGGTGTTCGTACGCCTCAACGAAATAGAAGGTGGGCGGCAGTCTCCAGCGGTTTTCGGTAGATAAAGAGTCCGTTTTTAGATCCATAGGTTTTGCACCAAACACCGCTGATTCGCCTCATGTCCAAAATGGCCGCCGCCTCGTGGTCGGCATACGAACGACGACCACCAATGGAGAGGTGTTTGCGGTTAACCACAACGTTCTAATTGTGGTCAAGGTGTTAACAAGCCGCACACTCCTCTCCTGGGTGGCCGTTGGTTCTGTAGTTTCAATCGGTACTAGGGAAAACAGACGAACAAGGGCATACGGACAGGAAATCCATGAACTCAAGGCAAACAGACGAACCAGCAATATAAGTCTATACAGATGGGTTCGTCACAGGTAATAACTGCTTGATCCAAGGATAAATCTGACTGCCATTCTGGGGTCAAGAAGGAATATTTTTCCTAGCTTGTTGCAAAATTGTGCTTCAAACTGTTTTTTTTTTGGCCTTCTTTTGGATCAACAGCAAAAAAACAAATGTGAGGAAGGCTGAACTTGATGGACACAAGTCTCTTTTCAACTATGTAACTATGTAACTATATTATAATAGGTATATTATGTATACCTGTATATTGTGTACTTATTGGACCATTTTTGCATCTTTTTAGGTTTGTCCAAATTTTTTCCCAAACGTTTTTCTGCATGTCAGATGACTGTCATGTGTCAGACATCCTGAACCAAATTTTAATTTCGGGAATAACTATTCGGCTGAATTAAACTTTCCCAACGTTCAGTTACTAATGTCAGCAAAAATCTATGTTTCTGTGGGTTTGATATACATATTAATGATCTCGGATGGAGAGTATACTATGTTAGGGAATGTAAACTATGTGTTTAACAAATCTGACAAATGTTGATTCACTGCGGGCCCCTCGGTGTGATTGGGAATAAGACGGTTTGCTCAGTTTACCTAACAGTAATTGATGCCATATGTGTTGTCCTTAGCATTAAGTTATATTCAATGCTCTTGACGTTTGTTCTTCCGAGGAAGTTTTTTATGTGACTGCTGTGTGTAAAACACTTATTAAAACGTATATACGACCTGGTTAATATGTAATCCAACAGGAATAACGAAAAACAGTCATTCGAGGAACGCTCTGCGATACTAACCATTATCTTCTTATTTTTTATAACATTTATCATGTATTCTCTCTCCAAAGTGTAATCAATATATTAATATATTCCGAATGCTCTGTATCCATGATTTGTGGTCCATTTTAATATTTCTCAGACACATCTAGTGCTAGTTATTTAAAGTAAAACCTAAAACATCTACTTTTGTATTTGAGATTATTTTTATCCAACATAAATTTAAAAAATAAAAAAATATCCATCTACGTAGACAGTGCTGACTCTTTTCACAGAAAAGCAAAGCTTGGTACAAGGAACCAAGTACATTACTCGTATTTCTTCCCCCATATAGGCAGCTCATTAATACTTCCTAAGTGAATGTACTTTTGGCTGTTTGATTTTTTCCACTCTGCGTGTCAAGGGCATTTGCAATTGGCGTCAGAATGTTCAGTCAGTCTGAGGAGACACTTTGAAGTATTTGTGGTATTGCCACATCTGCAGGCAAGATGTTTTTTTTCCTTTCCTCGACTTCTACTTAGTTACGATTCTCAGCATCATGTGACAATCAACAACATGACTTAACTATTTCCTGCACTTTGCTAACCTCGGTTAAGGTTCTTGAGTAGTCCTCCGTTGTTTGATTTTATACCCCCGGACCAATGACCTCAGAAGAACGATGTCCTTTCTAGAGAATTTAACTGAGATTCTATATCGTAAAAGCAAATAATTAACATGTTGACTACTGTAACATCCTTGTATAGGTTTTAAGAGTTAAAGAGAATCTTTTTCGGTCTTACGGTAGTTGACATATTAATCATTTGCATTTAAGCTCGGATCCCCATTAAATTCTGTTTAAATTCTGTTTTTATGGCATTTGTCAAGTGATATAAAATTGAAACAATGTTAGCATAGCACACGCAGTGTGGTGCATTTGAGACAATAATTCATTGACTTATGGCGAGTCTGCTCCACTGGGACCACGAGAACCTCGTACATGCGATTTTATTGTAAAGCAGACTAGACTCAAGTCAAAATATCCTTTCTTCTGCTTTTATTTATGGGTTTCCCGAGATGATCTGTCCCGCGGACACATTTCATGTACAATATTAACCTTTTCCACTGTTCCAGGGCAAAGGTCAAGCTACACATGTTAATGATTGATTTGCATATTATCATATATTACATTTTACAAATGAAAAGGTCCACGAGTGGTTCTCCTACGTTTCTATTTGTCATTGGTCGGCTCAAACAGTAGAAAAAAAAAACAATACTTTAAATGACTAAGTAACACCCACAAAATAAAATGGACAAGACAAAATGTTTTCTCCATATTTATAATGACGTTATATAAGTGTTCATTACATGGTGAAATAATCCGAGCATGTTTATATTGACCAGATTTCAATCATAGGTTGAGCCAAATGTTGGTGTAGAGATGTTAAACAGCACTAATAATAAAAAGTAGTAAAATAGTCCCAAATTCGATTGATAGTGGACGTGACGTACAGCAGGCATTTCAGTGTGTTCACCGGCTTCTGCAGATTCCATGATGTGAAATGACAAGGAAGGCAAAATAGTGCAAACATCTCTACACCAACATTTGCCGCTACCTGAACTTTATCTCTATATTTACTAAACTCTCTTGGATTGTTGGGGTATCCAAGTTTCAGTGTTTGCTGACTATTGGAACTAGCCCGGTAGTAACATTTATTCCTTTCCTATATTTCAATCGTAATCTGTTGTATTATGGTAAATTATAATCCATTGACCGCAAACAATCGATAATGTTTTTACGAGTTTTGTCCAGAATGGTAAGACAGTATTCAAAGCGATCACAATCGAAAATTCCCAGAACATCGTACTGCTGGAAATGATGCTCAAGGTAAAATGAACCCGTGAATTGCTGGGTGTTTGACTACATCACAGGTTGAACGTTACTGACAGACAGGGCATTGATGATGCTAACAGGGCTGTCATTTACGTGTTATATTCCAGTACGAATGTCTCTTTACGGGATCTCTCCCGTGTGTATTTAATATGTTATCTATTTTGTCATTTTCTTTTTTCATTAGAGTGCTTATTTATCCTGTAATTAATGATATTGATTAATGGGCATTCCTTAGATGATGTTGCTTGTGCACGTCTTCAAGTCTGTTTGAGGTGTTCGTTCTCTGCACAAACACAACTACATACTTATCGGGGTTATTTAATTTTTCAAAGAGTGTTTTCAAGTCCCTCCCCCCCTTATAGTATTGTAAAGTGCTACGGAATCTGTTGGCGCTTTATAAATACCAATATTAATAATAATAACATTCCTCTAAAGCGTTGAATTCACTAACACTCAAAACTCAAGTGTTTAACATAAGGTTGTCAGGATCGGGTCAGGGATCCAACACGCAGAGTACAAAGAGTAGCAGATACGTATACCGGACCTTAGAATGGCCGGACTTAACGTAAAACTACGTATAGAATGGTCAGAGACAAGCCGAGGTCGAGGGAACGAGAAGACAGGTAAGCGAGAGACAAGCCGGGTCAAGGATAACAGAAGGACAGGAGAGTAAATACCAAAGCCGGGTCAGAACCAAAAGACAAGAGAATAACAGAGCACTGTGTGACTAGGCAGACTAGAACCACGACAGGGCAATGAGTAAATGAGAGAGCCACTGTTAAGTATCCTGGTTAGGGAGAGAAGACACGCCTCCGGCGAGTCCTGATTCGTCTCCACAGATTTGAGTGACAGGGCGTTCCGGGTTGGCGTCATGACGTCGGCCTCCGGGCCTCCTGCTATAAAAGGAAGTGACTCCCTCGCGGCCGGCGTTTGCAAGACCGAGTGAACCGCGAGGAACCGAGGAGACATGCCGTCCGGACGGATAAACTTCTAAGTCTCTACCTCTCTCAGAGGTAGAGGCTTCAGGTACCCTGACAAAGGTTACATAAGATATGATAATGGTCAAAGTGTTCTCGAAAATTGTCAGCACCGTGTGACTGTGATCTCTACAAGATCATCAACGGCTCATCCATTAACACGTCAATAAATATCACATTTTATTTTCTCCCAATGCACGATTTAAAAGTTTTATGAAACACCTCCATCTTTTCATTTATGAATATTTTGGTTTACAAGGTGAGACTCTGACTGAATGACTGTTGTTTGAAAGTCTCTCAAAAACTGAATTTCTGTATTTTTGACTTATAGTGCTCATCCTCCTTTGATAGAATTATTTTAGATAGTTGGTGCTACAATCAATTCTACCCCTCGGACCTCACTGCAATAATCCCCTTTGGGACTTCGACCTTTTGGTCTGTCAGCAGATCATGTCAATTCCAAAAGGCTGTTGATTTCATCCCCACACTTTCATAACGCCCAATGTAATTGAATGTTTAACTAATGATTATCACCCTGCTGCATGCCACTCCTTACTGTATCAATCAAGCCCAGGCTGCTCCCTTAAAACTCATAATGAATTCCACCACCAGACGCATCCACCTGCCCTCCCACTCCTCCCATATCTCACTCCTAAGATCAGAGCGCTCTGACTGAAATTGGATTGCAATTAGAAAGTTTTCCACACCCAGCAACTGTGCTGAGCCCTCAAGAGGCAAATATGGACCATTTTGGAGACTTATGGACCGTTTTGCTTTTCCTGCTACTATTTTTATCATTTTAGGGGGCTGAAGAAAATAATATATACATGACGGTGGTAAGTCGTAATTTTTCTAATTAACAAATATCTGATTAATTCCCTCATTAATATTATTAGTAGGTAGTGTTTGTTTATTTTAAATGGTGGACAATGGCACTAAATGACTTTGGAAGGTCTCCCACCCATTCCCCTTTATTAGTTAAAGGGACACTGTAGGCGCCCAGACCATGTCAGCTCATTGAAGTGGTCTGGTTGCAATGTCCCATGTCCCTTAACCGTAGAGGGATAATTATTGCAGTTTCTGGGAAACTGCAATAATGACCTCTGAGGGTTAACTCCTTCTCTAGTGGCTGGCAACCAGTCTAGACGGCCTTCCGGAATCGAAACGGACCTTTGGTCCATTAGCTGACACTGGATGTCCTCACGCTCTGCATGAATTGAATAATGCTTTCCTATGGGGAGATCCTAATGCATGCGCAGCCTTGCCGCAAATGCGCATTGGGTCTCCTCCGCCGGCTGACGCCGGCAGGGGAGGATTGTGGACGGAGCCTGACCCAGCACCGAGGGGCATCGGCACTGGATTCAGGTAAGTGACTGAATGGGTTTTAACCTTTCAGCACCTTGGGAGGGGGCACGTGGGAGGGGAGCACTGCAGGGAACTAATTATACAGTGCTGCGGAATCTGTTGGTGCTTAATAAATACCAGTAATAATAATAATAACTATAGTGCCGGGAAAATGGGTTTGTGTTCCTGGCACTATAGGATCCCTTTAACTAGCCACCATTCACTGTCTACAGGTGGGAGCCGGGGCATCATTAAGCCCCCACCCCATGTTAATAATTGTCACCTCCTTCAGCTGCCCAGATAAGCTCTAGTGGGTGTCAGGGCACCATTTGATTTGATCTTCTCAGAACGCCCACCTGGGGTTCTGGAGGGAGGCCATGCTCTTCTGGATTATTCTCTAGTGATCCAAGTGCCAGGCGCTGTAACTAGACCCACTTTTATGATGAGCAGCATGCACGTCAAAGTCATCAATTAAATGATGTGGATTTGCATTTTCATAGGTCCCTCACATTTTGGTGACAAGGCTATATGTCTAATAAGCTGCACTATGAATAGATAAGCCCCACCCAATTATTAATTGATTTGCACCAATTCTCTGCCATGTAGCCGATTTAGAGTGGGGGGAGAGGGGGTTTTCATTATTTTTTAATGGACTATTTCCACAGCTAAAGATGAGAATTCTGTGACTTTGGTGATAATGCTGTAAAACAGAGTATGGAATATTTTTTTTGTTTCTTTAACTCACATTTATGGAATCCAACCATTGCCTACCATTTGGGGTGGAAGAAGAGGAGGGAACCCAGTCCTTAGTTTTGGGGTATTACTGTTTATTCTTTTATTGTGAGGAAGGTGGGCACTGAGTCAGCCCCTCTGTTGCGATATAGGCAGTCCTGGAGAACTTTGGAATAATTTTTATCTGTGGACCATTTAAGATCTAGGGACTAGTCAATGGAAGTTTGATACAGACTTGGAAAATGCTCTCTCTCATTTAAATCTATAAAGGAACCAGACATAGTAAGGGGTTCATGCCTTGCACAGACAATACAAGTACTTGTATGGACAGAGGGAAACATAGCTCCCTCTTGTGTTGTATTTGAGCAATGGGCTGAACTAATTTTGGCAGTGCTTTTTTTTTCTCAAATTAGTACAGATATTTGAAAAAGGGTCCAGAAAGAAGGAAAAAGTCACGGTAACATCTAACATATGAACAGAGCCAGAAGAGCAGACTGAGGGCATGAAAGATCAGATGTGCCACAATCCCCCCCCCCCCCCCCCCAAAAAAAAAAAAACATGAGTTACGATGTCCACAACATCTTCTAAATGTATCACCTCATGAATTGATGGGCCATATATGAACAGTGTCCTGTATCAGTAATTTATTCACTCCAATTTACTTATCAAATGAACACTCCGACCACCATAAAAACCTCATCAGAATTAATTTGCTATGGTGCCAGGAGGTCCTGGTACTGGCTCACTGGTAGTGATTCAACCATTTATGAGCTGTTTTAACTCCAGGGTCTTGAATCCAGTGCCATTTAGCTCTGCCCCAGCTAGTGCTCGAAGCCAATCAATAGCTCCCTATCCATAACAGAACTTTGGAGTAAAACCATTTGTGAGCAGTCTAACCCGTAAAGGTAAGCCAGCAGCAGGAACCTCCCGACACCATAACAACTTTATTTCCTTTAGGAAGGGATCTCAAAAAGAAAGAGCTTTGGTAATGTTATGCTTTGCCTCCAGACCATATATGAATTCTAACTACTACACGGCAGCACTTTTCATGTACTGCTGATCAGTATGACGTAGTAACATGCTTCAGCTATAAAGCAAAAAAATTAATTAAATAAAAATGCTGCACAAGAAGGGTTACTACATCTATTGCATTTACCTAGACGCATATCATGCCTTCACGGGATCAGCAATACATGAAAAATGCATGATTCATATGCTGCAGGGTAAAATAAACTAAAGAATAAAAGAATAAAAATAAAAAGGGATTGGAAACAATAATGGCTTTGGATAATGGATTTCGTCCCTGCAGCATATGAAGGACTCATACTGCAGGACAGCCCTTACCTCGTGTCTCTCACCGCATGAAGAAGGCATACAGGAAAGCATGTTTAATCTGGAAATTCGAATCAGGAGTCTAGAATAAAAATGATCATTTTTAAAATGTGCTTTATTTAGATTCTGCTCCAACCATGTGATGACGACAAGAGAATATTGCAGAATCTCCATCAGCAAATAACAGACGCGGTATGGGAGCAGAATGAGTGTCTTCTCTGTAGATCCATCAAACCTTTTCATGGAAAATTAGAAATAGTTATTTAACCCCTTAAGGACCAAACTTCTGGAATAATAAGGGATCATGACATGTGTCCTTAAGGGGTTAAAATGACTAACTAGAAAATACTAGGGTCATGTCATCCTACACATACACCTATTGTATAAAGGTCCCAAGGGGTCATGTCATCCTACACATACACCTATTGTATAAAGGTCCCAAGGGGTCATGTCATCCTACACATACACCTATTGTATAAAGGTCCCAAGGGGTCATGTCATCCTACACATACACCTATTGTATAAAGGTCCCAAGGGGTCATGTCATCCTACACATACACCTATTGTATAAAGGTCCCAAGGGGTCATGTCATCCTACACATACACCTATTGTATAAAGGTCCCAAGGGGTCATGTCATCCTACACATACACCTATTGTATAAAGGTCCCAAGGGGTCATGTCATCCTACACATACACCTATTGTATAAAGGTCCCAAGGGGTCATGTCATCCTACACATACACCTATTGTATAAAGGTCCCAAGGGGTCATGTCATCCTACACATACACCTATTGTATAAAGGTCCCAAGGGGTCATGTCATCCTACACATACACCTATTGTATAAAGGTCCCAAGGGGTCATGTCATCCTACACATACACCTATTGTATAAAGGTCCCAAGGGGTCATGTCATCCTACACATACACCTATTGTATAAAGGTCCCAAGGGGTTATGTCATCCTACACATACACCTATTGTATAAAGGTCCCAAGGGTTCATGTCATCCTACACATACACCTATTGTATAAAGGTCCCAAGGGGTCATGTCACCCTACACATACACCTATTGTATAAAGGTCCCAAGGGGTCATGTCATCCTACACATACACATATTGTATAAAGGTCCCAAGGGGTCATGTCATCCTACACATACACCTATTGTATAAATGTCCCAAGGGGTCATGTCACCCTACACATACACCTATTGTATAAAGGTCCCAAGGGGTCATGTCACCCTACACATACACCTATTGTATAAAGGTCCCAAGGGGTCATGTCATCCTACACATACACCTATTGTATAAAGGTCCCAAGGGGTCATGTCACCCTACACATACACCTATTGTATAAAGGTCCCAAGGGGTCATGTCATCCTACACATACACCTATTGTATAAAGGTCCCAAGGGGTCATGTCACCCTACACATACACCTATTGTATAAAGGTCCAAAGGGGTCATGTCATCCTACACATACACCTATTGTATAAAGGTCCCAAGGGGTCATGTCATCCTACACATACACCTATTGTATAAAGGTCCCAAGGGGTCATGTCACCCTACACATACACCTATTGTATAAAGGTCCCAAGGGGTCATGTCATCCTACACATACACCTATTGTATAAAGGTCCCAAGGGGTCATGTCATCCTACACATACACCTATTGTATAAAGGTCCCAAGGGGTCATGTCACCCTACACATACACCTATTGTATAAAGGTCCCAAGGGGTCATGTCATCCTACACATACACCTATTGTATAAAGGTCCCAAGGGGTCATGTCATCCTACACATACACCTATTGTATAAAGGTCCCAAGGGGTCATGTCATCCTACACATACACCTATTGTATAAAGGTCCCAAGGGGTCATGTCACCCTACACATACACCTATTGTATAAAGGTCCCAAGGGGTCATGTCATCCTACACATACACCTATTGTATAAAGGTCCCAAGGGGTCATGTCACCCTACACATACACCTATTGTATAAAGGTCCCAAGGGGTCATGTCATCCTACACATACACCTATTGTATAAAGGTCCCAAGGGGTCATGTCATCCTACACATACACCTATTGTATAAAGGTCCCAAGGGGTCATGTCACCCTACACATACACCTATTGTATAAAGGTCCCAAGGGGTCATGTCATCCTACACATACACCTATTGTATAAAGGTCCCAAGGGGTCATGTCATCCTACACATACACCTATTGTATAAAGGTCCCAAGGGGTCATGTCATCCTACACATACACCTATTGTATAAAGGTCCCAAGGGGTCATGTCATCCTACACATACACCTATTGTATAAAGGTCCCAAGGGGTCATGTCACCCTACACATACACCTATTGTATAAAGGTCCCAAGGGGTCATGTCATCCTACACATATACCTATTGTATAAAGGTCCCAAGGGGTCATGTCACCCTACACATACACCTATTGTATAAAGGTCCCAAGGGGTCATGTCACCCTACACATACACCTATTGTATAAAGGTCCCAAGGGGTCATGTCATCCTACACATACACCTATTGTATAAAGGTCCCAAGGGGTCATGTCACCCTACACATACACCTATTGTATAAAGGTCCCAAGGGGTCATGTCACCCTACACATACACCTATTGTATAAAGGTCCCAAGGGGTCATGTCATCCTACACATACACCTATTGTATAAAGGTCCCAAGGGGTCATGTCACCCTACACATACACCTATTGTATAAAGGTCCCAAGGGGTCATGTCATCCTACACATACACCTATTGTATAAAGGTCCCAAGGGGTCATGTCATCCTACACATACACCTATTGTATAAAGGTCCCAAGGGGTCATGTCACCCTACACATACACCTATTGTATAAAGGTCCCAAGGGGTCATGTCATCCTACACATACACCTATTGTATAAAGGTCCCAAGGGGTCATGTCATCCTACACATACACCTATTGTATAAAGGTCCCAAGGGGTCATGTCATCCTACACATACACCTATTGTATAAAGGTCCCAAGGGGTCATGTCACCCTACACATACACCTATTGTATAAAGGTCCCAAGGGGTCATGTCATCCTACACATACACCTATTGTATAAAGGTCCCAAGGGGTCATGTCACCCTACACATACACCTATTGTATAAAGGTCCCAAGGGGTCATGTCATCCTACACATACACCTATTGTATAAAGGTCCCAAGGGGTCATGTCATCCTACACATACACCTATTGTATAAAGGTCCCAAGGGGTCATGTCATCCTACACATACACCTATTGTATAAAGGTCCCAAGGGGTCATGTCACCCTACACATACACCTATTGTATAAAGGTCCCAAGGGGTCATGTCATCCTACACATACACCTATTGTATAAAGGTCCCAAGGGGTCATGTCACCCTACACATACACCTATTGTATAAAGGTCCCAAGGGGTCATGTCATCCTACACATACACCTATTGTATAAAGGTCCCAAGGGGTCATGTCATCCTACACATACACCTATTGTATAAAGGTCCCAAGGGGTCATGTCACCCTACACATACACCTATTGTATAAAGGTCCCAAGGGGTCATGTCATCCTACACATACACCTATTGTATAAAGGTCCCAAGGGGTCATGTCATCCTACACATACACCTATTGTATAAAGGTCCCAAGGGGTCATGTCACCCTACACATACACCTATTGTATAAAGGTCCCAAGGGGTCATGTCATCCTACACATACACCTATTGTATAAAGGTCCCAAGGGGTCATGTCATCCTACACATACACCTATTGTATAAAGGTCCCAAGGGGTCATGTCATCCTACACATACACCTATTGTATAAAGGTCCCAAGGGGTCATGTCACCCTACACATACACCTATTGTATAAAGGTCCCAAGGGGTCATGTCATCCTACACATACACCTATTGTATAAAGGTCCCAAGGGGTCATGTCATCCTACACATACACCTATTGTATAAAGGTCCCAAGGGGTCATGTCACCCTACACATACACCTATTGTATAAAGGTCCCAAGGGGTCATGTCATCCTACACATACACCTATTGTATAAAGGTCCCAAGGGGTCATGTCATCCTACACATACACCTATTGTATAAAGGTCCCAAGGGGTCATGTCACCCTACACATACACCTATTGTATAAAGGTCCCAAGGGGTCATGTCATCCTACACATACACCTATTGTATAAAGGTCCCAAGGGGTCATGTCATCCTACACATACACCTATTGTATAAAGGTCCCAAGGGGTCATGTCATCCTACACATACACCTATTGTATAAAGGTCCCAAGGGGTCATGTCACCCTACACATACACCTATTGTATAAAGGTCCCAAGGGGTCATGTCATCCTACACATACACCTATTGTATAAAGGTCCCAAGGGGTCATGTCACCCTACACATACACCTATTGTATAAAGGTCCCAAGGGGTCATGTCATCCTACACATACACCTATTGTATAAAGGTCCCAAGGGGTCATGTCATCCTACACATACACCTATTGTATAAAGGTCCCAAGGGGTCATGTCATCCTACACATACACCTATTGTATAAAGGTCCCAAGGGGTCATGTCATCCTACACATACACCTATTGTATAAAGGTCCCAAGGGGTCATGTCATCCTACACATACACCTATTGTATAAAGGTCCCAAGGGGTCATGTCACCCTACACATGCACCTATTGTATAAAGGTCCCAAGGGGTCATGTCATCCTACACATACACCTATTGTATAAAGGTCCCAAGGGGTCATGTCATCCTACACATACACCTATTGTATAAAGGTCCCAAGGGGTCATGTCATCCTACACATACACCTATTGTATAAAGGTCCCAAGGGGTCATGTCATCCTACACATACACCTATTGTATAAAGGTCCCAAGGGGTCATGTCACCCTACACATACACCTATTGTATAAAGGTCCCAAGGGGTCATGTCAACCTACACATACACCTATTGTATAAAGGTCCCAAGGGGTCATGTCATCCTACACATACACCTATTGTATAAAGGTCCCAAGGGGTCATGTCATCCTACACATACACCTATTGTATAAAGGTCCCAAGGGGTCATGTCATCCTACACATACACCTATTGTATAAAGGTCCCAAGGGGTCATGTCATCCTACACATACACCTATTGTATAAAGGTCCCAAGGGGTCATGTCATCCTACACATACACCTATTGTATAAAGGTCCCAAGGGGTCATGTCATCCTACACATACACCTATTGTATAAAGGTCCCAAGGGGTCATGTCATCCTACACATACACCTATTGTATAAAGGTCCCAAGGGGTCATGTCACCCTACACATACACCTATTGTATAAAGGTCCCAAGGGGTCATGTCACCCTACACATACACCTATTGTATAAAGGTCCCAAGGGGTCAGGTCATCCTACACATATACCTATTGTATAAAGGTCCCAAGGGGTCATGTCACCCTACACATACACCTATTGTATAAAGGTCCCAAGGGGTCATGTCATCCTACACATACACCTATTGTATAAAGGTCCCAAGGGGTCATGTCATCCTACACATACACCTATTGTATAAAGGTCACAAGGGGTCATGTCATCCTACACATACACCTATTGTATAAAGGTCCCAAGGGGTCATGTCATCCTACACATACACCTATTGTATAAAGGTCCCAAGGGGTCATGTCACCCTACACATACACCTATTGTATAAAGGTCCCAAGGGGTCATGTCATCCTACACATACACCTATTGTATAAAGGTCCCAAGGGGTCATGTCACCCTACACATACACCTATTGTATAAAGGTCCCAAGGGGTCATGTCATCCTACACATACACCTATTGTATAAAGGTCCCAAGGGGTCATGTCACCCTACACATACACCTATTGTATAAAGGTCCCAAGGGGTCATGTCATCCTACACATACACCTATTGTATAAAGGTCCCAAGGGGTCATGTCATCCTACACATACACCTATTGTATAAAGGTCCCAAGGGGTCATGTCATCCTACACATACACCTATTGTATAAAGGTCCTAAGGGGTCATGTCACCCTACACATACACCTATTGTATAAAGGTCCCAAGGGGTCATGTCACCCTACACATACACCTATTGTATAAAGGTCCCAAGGGGTCATGTCATCCTACACATACACCTATTGTATAAAGGTCCCAAGGGGTCATGTCATCCTACACATACACCTATTGTATAAAGGTCCCAAGGGGTCATGTCATCCTACACATACACCTATTGTATAAAGGTCCCAAGGGGTCATGTCATCCTACACATACACCTATTGTATAAAGGTCCTAAGGGGTCATGTCACCCTACACATACACCTATTGTATAAAGGTCCCAAGGGGTCATGTCACCCTACACATACACCTATTGTATAAAGGTCCCAAGGGGTCATGTCACCCTACACATACACCTATTGTATAAAGGTCCTAAGGGGTCATGTCATCCTACACATACACCTATTTAAGAAAGGTCACAGTTTGTTTTTTCAATAATCCACAAACAATATATTTATAAATGATTCAAAAAATTCATCCAAAAAATATTTTGTCTTCATGAAGAAGAACTGATCTATGGCTTTCTTACGACATATTTGGCCACAAATGTAAAATTGGTGCAGTATTTAATACGATTCCGCTTTGCCGTAAATCAGTTGTCATTAAAGGTCAGGAATTAATAAGGGTAAGATCTCTTAAACATTTTTAAAAAATAAATAAAAACAGCTGGAGGTCTTTCCTCTGGTGGAGTTAACTGCTTCTGAAACAAATCAATTTTTTCTCTCTTTTTTTTAGTATAAAGTTTAGGTAAACATGCTGTTTAATTACCTCCTGTCCTGGTGCTGTCAGACTGTCACATTCCTTGGGCTTTTCTAAACCACGTTCTCTTGTGAAGCAGCATTGACACTAGAGGTCTAACATAGTTTGCACAGCATTGACACTAGAGGTCTAACATAGTTTGCATTCTGATCTGACTGAGTTTGGGGGTACATTTCGACCAGCGACTGGGTCTAGGGATATATTATTATTATTATTATTATTATTATTATTTTTTTTATTATTATTTTAGATATATAGAATTGTCTTCATCAACTTTTCATTCTTTTACATTTAAAATTGTAATCATTTAGAATGTTATTTCTATGTAAATGCATGTTTTGCAGTACCCTTGGAAAACAACTGCTGTAAGCCTTTTTCATTTTGCTATTTTTCGCAGCTGTCAATATATTCCAGCAAACGTTAGTGTGTCTGTTCGAGAATAGCACAAAGGTAAGTTGGTGCCTCAATGTGGTATAATTAGAAGGATTATTGCTTATTTTGTGGTTCGCGTATCGGAGATCCCCCGAGTAGCGACTGTCCGGCATGACAATCGGGCCCCGTCGCCCCAACATTCATTTTTTTAATCCTTATGCTTATTATTAGATAAAAAGTAAACTGTTATAGAAAAGAAAAATGAATGAGAAATAAACAAAATGTACAGATATACAAAAAGACAACGAGTCCCTTACCGGGAACTGCCCATTGCCAGGATAGGTCATGTTATATTTCCTTGTCCCTATACTTACATTAATGTGAGAAGCTGGGGTGGTGGGCAATGGCACAGATTTGGCAGTGTGGACAATGCCAATTGCATATTATATAACTAAAGCCCCCATCTGTCACCCCTGGCTGGGGGTGTCAGGGATACAAGGTCTTCCCTTTATAATTAGAGCCCCAACCTAGAGGCAAAAAACACCCACTATAATAATATGGGGGTCATCTCATCAGGGGCTTTTTTTTCTTTTTTGAATGTGGCTGCTGGCTAGCAAGCACTAACCAGCTGCCACATAGTTAACCCTCACACTGCCAGGGGGTAAATCAGTGGCAGAACTTACGTAGAAAGGGACATGGTGCAAGTATTGTTTTGGGCCTCCAATCACAAGGGTGGCCAAACGATCCTAATCTGTCATACAACTGCCACAATGCTTTTCCAGATGGGGCTCTACCATTTTCCCATCCTGGCATGGCTGTATTCAGCACTAAGCAGTGTTTGTGTGTTTGAACGTAAGTATGTTCTTGTATGCAGTGTGCGGCCTATGGTCTGAGCACCGACAGGCTGACCTCCCACCCCTTCAACCTCTGCAGCAATGCTGGCAGCACACATACGTCTATTTCCCAAAGACAACCTCTGGATATGACGCTGAGCACGTGCACTCAACTTCTTTTGTCGACCATGGCGAGGCCTGTTCTGAGTGGATCCTGTCCTGTGAAACCACTGTATGGTCTTGCCCACCGTGCTGCAGCTCAGTTTCAGGGTCTTGGCAATCTTCTTATAGCCTAGGCCATCTTTATGTAGAGCAACAATTGTTTTTTTCAGATCCTCAGAGAGTTCTTTGCCATGAGGTGCCATGTTGAACTTCCAGTGACCAGCATGAGACAGTGTGAGAGCGATAACACAAATTTAATACACCTTCTCCCAATTCACACCTGGGACCTTGTAACACTAACGAGTCACATGACACCGGGGAGGGAAAATGGCTAAATGGTCCGTTGGCACTTTTGTTGCCAACGGTTTAGACATTTATGGCTGTGTGTTGAGTTATTTTGAGGGGACCGCAAATTTACACTGCTATACAGGCTGTACACTTACTACTTTACATTGAAGCAGAGTGTCATTTCTTCACTGTTGTCACATGAAAATATATAATAAAATATTTACAGAAATGTGAGGGGTGTACTCAGTTTTGTGAGATACTGTGTATTTATAAATATCTATAACATGTAAAGTCATTGTCCACCCAACACCCAGCCAACCAACATTATAGCATCTCACACATGTCAAATCACAAGGTAATGACCCATGACATAAACATTAACATAGTATAACAATCACATAAATACAACATCAAAGTGTCCACGCAATCCTGGTAGGGGTATACCTTGATACCCTTTGTGGCGGTACCAGCCTTGCCACTGGGCATTGGAGAAGACTGATTGCCAGCCTCCTGCCATGTGACTATGGCCCCTGAGATGTATTGCCTGCTCTCCTGTACTGCTGAGGATTGCTACCCCTTAGGTGGATTTGGCTATGGAGCTTGTGTAGTGCCCTCTGTTGGTAGCAACAGTAATATGCACTACCTGAATAGCAAGACTGGTAATTTGCATATTCGGGTAGATTTACATATCGCTAATTCTGCATGCAGGAGAGACATTTGTGTTAATTATGGTCTTCCCCACCTATTTATAAATATGTAATTATGTTATAATAAGTCACTGAATGTTGCCTGCTATGATTTGACTGTTTGTAATTTTATTGAGTTTTCACAGCAATGTTAATGTAATGACCAAATGGGCTAGTCCCAAGTAAAATAAAGATTTTGTCAGTTCTACTTCACCCTCAATTTGAAGTCCTGTCTCTTATTGGGGGAATCTGCTACAAGGGATTGCTATGCTCTGCATATTCCCTTGCTATAATCACTCCTAAGCTCTTTTAAGAGCTCGTTCCTGCTTCGCTCTGGAAGGAAGAGAGGTTCGTCCTGCGGTGGTTGTGTTGTCGGCTAGAGTGCTTGGAATCCTCAAGAAGCGCTAGGAGCATCCATCAACGGAGGTACCCAGTCGGGGTGCCAGGTGATCCGTTACATTGGTGGCAGCGGTGGGATGGCTTCCTAGCCTTGGGAAAACCAGCACTACTTCAGAGATGGAAGGCCGTGCATTATCTCCCTTTGATGCCAGGCTCCAGCAGCGACTACAGGATGTGATGCGCAGTATGGAGTATCCTATCCCAGAGGAAAAAGAGACAGAGTGGAGGGTGGCGCTTCGTACCGATCTCTGGAAGGAGGACATCGACGAAATTCGACCCTTCCGGTTCGAGGAAATCCTGACCACTAACCAGCGCCAAGCAGAACAACTAGAGCTGCGGATGCCATTATTGGGAAACCAGCCCTCAGAGGAATGGGTAAGCGAACTGGAGACGCTAGTTGAGACTGAGGTGTGGCTGGATGATTCCTATCGGGCCCTGCGGTGGCATGCTTACCACCTCTACCCATGGCTGATCGAGTACAAGTGTATTGAGGGGGAAGACTACGATGGCCCTGGTTTGTTGTGGGATACTATTGAAACTAGTCTCTGGTTCGGAGACACCGACATTGCTCGCTTCTGGTCCATCCGAGCTGAGCGGGCAGACAACTGGGACCTTACGGAGATCGATGCCATTCAGCCAGATCTATCTTTTCTTGCCAACCGGGAGTGGGAACTAGAACAGGATTATGTTTGCCTATTCCAATGTATAACGCCGCCTGTCTCTGACATGATGGGGCTTATTGACTGTATGCCACCGGAAGCATTGAGTTTAGTTCTTCCTCCCCAGCAACCAAGCCTGTTATCAGGGGACCTTGGTACTGTACCACATATGTCCCAACCAGCACCAGAGATGGAAGATCTTATTGACTTGTCCTGGGAAGACACCCAGCTGGCAGGTGGAGATGGGACCGAGGTCTCTCTACCGGCCCTACAGGGATGCTGGGCAGTCGGCCCAGATCCCCAGCGGCAGTATGTATCCCAGGGAGCTGAAGGTGCCGTCCTTCCTCCCCAGCGGCAGTGTGTGTCCTTAGGAGAGGAGACAGTTGGTCCCTCTTCCCAGCAGTCCAGTGAGTCTCAGGGAGCCGAAGGTGCAGTCCTTCCTCCCAAGCGGCAGTGTGTGTCCTTAGGAGAGGAGACAGTTGGTCCCTCTCCCCAGCAGTCCAGTGAGTCTCAGGGAGCCGAAGGTGGAGTCCTTCCTCCCCAGCGGCAGTGTGTGTTACAGGGAGCTGAAGGTGTCGTCCTTCCTCCCCAGCAGCAGTGTGTGTCATTAGGAGAGGAGACAGTTAGTCTCTCTCCCCAGCGACTGAAAGTATGTATGGGAGAGGAGCTTGTTACCCCCTCTCCCCAGCAGCTGAAAGTATGTATGGGAGAGGAGCTTGTTACCCCCTCTCCCCAGCAGCAGCTTAACCCACCAAGGGGAGACAGTAAGCTCCACAACAGTGCAGATGGGACCGTGGTCTCTGCACCTGCACCACTAGGGGTAGGGACAGTCGGTCCTGTCCACCAGCAGCAGGGCTGTTTAGCCAAAGGGGAGACAGTCGGTCTCCCCCTCCAGCAGCAGGACTATGTAACCAAAGGGGAGACAGTCGGTCTCCCCCTCCAGCAGCAGCCCCAGATCCCGAGAGAGGAGCCTACCAACTCTTCTTTTCAGCATGGCTCCAACCAGGCTACTCCCGTGGTAGCGCTGGCACTCAGCAACCCACCAAGGCAGCCTATCAGTACCCCACACAGCCTTGTTGAGGCACCTGGACATGGACGAGCTAATCTTTTACCCAGGTGTAGTAACCATGTATTGTGGGTAGGCTGTATTACTGTTTGTGCTTCGTGGGTGGGTTGCTGGACTAACCAGGGCACTGACCGGCAGGAGGTCAGATACCCTGTTAGTCTGTTTGGAAAAGGGGAGAAATGTGGCGGTACCAGCCTTGCCACTGGGCATTGGAGAAGACTGATTGCCAGCCTCCTGCCATGTGACTATGGCCCCTGAGATGTATTGCCTGCTCTCCTGTACTGCTGAGGATTGCTACCCCTTAGGTGGATTTGGCTATGGAGCTTGTGTAGTGCCCTCTGTTGGTAGCAACAGTAATATGCACTACCTGAATAGCAAGACTGGTAATTTGCATATTCGGGTAGATTTACATATCGCTAATTCTGCATGCAGGAGAGACATTTGTGTTAATTATGGTCTTCCCCACCTATTTATAAATATGTAATTATGTTATAATAAGTCACTGAATGTTGCCTGCTATGATTTGACTGTTTGTAATTTTATTGAGTTTTCACAGCAATGTTAATGTAATGACCAAATGGGCTAGTCCCAAGTAAAATAAAGATTTTGTCAGTTCTACTTCACCCTCAATTTGAAGTCCTGTCTCTTATTGGGGGAATCTGCTACAAGGGATTGCTATGCTCTGCATATTCCCTTGCTATAATCACTCCTAAGCTCTTTTAAGAGCTCGTTCCTGCTTCGCTCTGGAAGGAAGAGAGGTTCGTCCTGCGGTGGTTGTGTTGTCGGCTAGAGTGCTTGGAATCCTCAAGAAGCGCTAGGAGCATCCATCAACGGAGGTACCCAGTCGGGGTGCCAGGTGATCCGTTACACCCTTGTCCCCTGGGTTCTGAGCTACAGATGAGATTGAAACCCAACAACATATTACCAACAGATAACCAACCGTATTAACCGAACAAATAACTATTCTTACTTTATTTTTACCTAAGAAGGCCAGTTACCCCCTTAACCTTCCTTATACCAGCTTGCCACTGTGACCAAACAGGAAAACCAAAATCAGATATTAAGGGAGCGAGGGAGGGACCACATACACATATACACACAGACATGCTGGTCAAAACTTACACTTTTATAGCCACCCTCCCAGCTTTCCTGGCGTCCAGTATGGTGACTGGGGTAGATGGGAGTTACGGGCTTGCTCTCCCAGTCCATCCCACATCATCTCTGTCTCCTCCCACACAGCTCCAGGCCCCCTTCCTGTCAGCAGGCTGGGAGGAAAGGAGGGCAACCTGGTTGCCCTGATAAAGTGCCACAGCGGCCGACTGGGCCCCTTGTAACAAATGCCCACTGAGTGATCCTAAGTATATGGGCCACCATAATGGGCCCCCTTAGAGTGTGGGCCCAGGCTGCACCACCCGTAGTTCCGCAACTGGGGTAAATAGATTGTACTTTTATAATCAGGGCCCAGATTGTAAAAATTTGCATTTCAGCCATTCAGCGGCATTTGTTTCAACTTAAATCCTTTTAAGGCTCAGTCCGACACTGCAATGGAAAATGTGGACATTGTTAAATAGTGTGAACAATGTGTGTATGTTGCAGGTCCCTGAATGGTTGTGATTTCTGGTATTGCAGACAGATGGTATACCCATTTGGTAACCGGCCATGGGTCATTAGGACTTTGGTGAATAACCCTGTTAGCTTTGATGATGGAATTCCAGGAGAGAAAGTGCTGTGGATTGCTCTCCATATTACTGGATGTATCATGCTTGAGACACCAAGAAATAACCTTGTGCATGCTGCAAATGGTATGTATCAGTAGCACAAACTTACCGTTATCCAGCGCCCGCGCCGCTCCTGTCCTCGGCCTCCGTCCTCGGCCAACCAGCCGAATACTCCACGTGGCCGTGCGTCCTGAATAGATTGCTTACCTTCACTCCCTCTGCTGGTACGCGGAACAAACTGCTTCCCCTATAAATAAAATATTAAGTCATGATCTCATGACCTTAAAGGGACCATGTCATCTAGTTGACCCAATGCTGTTTGGGGTTGCAGAGATGACGTGGGCCAATGGGAACTGTTTTAAAGCCTATTTAAGGCTTGTTTTAGCCTCCATTCATTGCCCTGTTGTGGTTTCTTGTTAGATCCTTGTTTAGTGCTCCTAGTGATTCCCTTGGGATTTCCTGTGTTTGACCTCGGCTTCGTACTTGACTTGTGATTTCTGGTATCCTGACCTTGGCTTCGTATTTGACTTGTGATTTCTGGTATCCTGACCGCGGCTTTGTATTCAACTTGTGATTTCTGGTATCCTGACTTCGGCTTCGTATTTGACTTGTGATTTCTGGTATCCTGACCTCGGCTTCATATTTGACTTGTGATTTCTGGTATCCTGACCTCGGCTTCGTATTTGGCTTGTGATTTCTGGTATCCTGACCGCGGCTTCGTATTTGACTTGTGATTTCTGGTATCCTGACCTCGGCTTCGTATTTGACTTGTGATTTCTGGTATCCTGACACAGGCTTCGTATTTGACTTGTGATTTCTGGTATCCTGACCTTGGCTTCGTTTTTGACTTGTGATTTCTGGTATCCTGCCCGGGCTTCATATTTGACTTGTGATTTATGGTATCCAGACCGCGGCTTCGTATTTAACTCGTGAATTCTGGTATCCTGACCTCGGCTTCGTATTTGACTTGTGATTTCTGGTATCCTGACTTCGTCTTCGTATTTTGACTTGTCATTTCTGGTATCCTGACTTCGGCTTCGTATTTGACTTGTGAATTCTGGTATCCTGACCGTGGCTTCGTATTTGACTTGTGATTTCTGGTATCCTGACCTTGGCTTCGTATTTGACTTGTGATTTCTGGTATCCTGACTTCGTCTTCGTATTTTGACTTGTCATTTCTGGTATCCTGACCTCAGCTTCGTATTTGACTTGTGAATTCTGGTATCCTGACCGTGGCTTCGTATTTGACTTGTGATTTCTGGTATCCTGACCTTGGCTTCGTATCTGACTTGTGATTTCTGGTATCCTGACCTCGGCTTTGTATTCAACTTGTGATTTCTGGTATCCTGACCACTCCTTCATATTTGACTTGTGATTTCTGGTATCCTGACCTCGGCTCCGTATTTGTCTTTTGATTTCTGGTATCCTGACCTCGACTTCGTATTTGACTTGTTATTTCTGGTATCCTGAGCACTGCTTCGTATTTGACTTGTGATTTCTGGTATCCTGACTTTGGCTTCGTATTTAACTCGTGATTTCTGGTATCCTGACCTCGGCTTCGTATTTGACTTGTGATTTCTGGTATCCTGACCTCGGCTTCGTATTTTCACTTGTGATTTCTGGTAACCTGACCTCGGCTTCGTATTTGACTTGTGATTTCTGGTATCCTGATCTCGGCTTCGTATTTGACTAGTGAATTCTGGTATCCTGAACGCGGCTTCGTATTTGACTTGTGATTTCTGGTATCCTGACCGCGGCTTCGTGTTTGACTTGTGATTTCTGGTATCTTGACACAGGATTTATATTTGACTTGTGATTTCTAGTATCCTGACCTCGGCTTCGTATTTGACTTGTGATTTCTGGTATTCTGCCCCGGCTTCGTATTTGATTGTGATTTATGGTATCCAGACCGTGGCTTCGTATTTAACTCGTGATTTCTGGTATTCTGACCTCGGCTTCGTATTTGACTAGTGATTTCTGGTATCCTGACCTCGGCTTCGTATTTTAACTTGTGATTTCTGGTATCCTGACCTCGGCTTCATATTTGACTTGTGATTTCTGGTATCCTGACCTCGGCTTCGTATTTGACTTGTGAATTCTGGTATCCTGACCGCTGCTTCATATTTGACTTGTGATTTATGGTATCCTGACCTCGACTTCGTATCTGACTTGTGATTTCTGGTATCCTGACCTCGGCTTTGTATTCAACTTGTGATTTCAGGTATCCTGACCTCGGCTTTGTATTCAACTTGTGATTTCTGGTATCCTGACCGCTGCTTCGTATTTGACTTGTGATTTCTGGTATCCTGACCTCGGCTTCGTATTTGACTTGTGATTTCTGGTATCCTGACTGCGGCTTCGTATTTGACTTGTGATTTCTGGTATCCTGACCTCAGCTTCGTATTTGACTTATGATTTCTGGTATCCTGACTTTGGCTTCGTATTTGACTTGTGATTTCTAGTATCCTGACCCCAGCTTCGTATTTGACTTGTGATTTCTGGTATCCTGACTTCGGCTTCGTATTCGACTTGTGATTTCTGGTATCCTGACCTTGGCGTCGTATTTGACTTGTGATTTCTGGTATTCTGACCCCAGCTTCATATTTGACTTGTGATTTCTAGTATCCTGACCCCAGCTTTGTATTTGACTTGTGATTTCTGGTATCCCGACCTCGGCTTCGTATTTGACTTGTGATTTCTGGTATCCTGACCTCGGCTTTGTATTTGACTTGTGATTTCTGGTATCCTGATCTCGGCTTCGTATTTGACTTGTGATTTCTGGTATCCTGACCTCGGCTTTGTATTTGACTTGTGATTTCTGGTATCCTGACCTCGGCTTCGTATTTGACTTGTGATTTCTGGTATCCTGACCTCGGCTTCATATTTGACTTGTGATTTCTGTTATCCTGACCTCGGCTTCGTATTTGACTTGTGATTTCTGGTATCCTGACCTCGGCTTTGTATTTGACTTGTGATTTCTGGTATCCTGACTTCGGCTTTGTATTTGACTTGTGATTTCTGGTATCCAGACTTCGGCTTCGTATTTGACTTGTGATTTCTGGTATCCAGACCTCGGCTCCGTATTTGTCTTTTGATTTCGGGTATCCTGACCTCGACTTCGTGTTTGACTTGTTATTTCTGGTATCCTGAGCGCTGCTTCGTATTTGACTTGTGATTTCTGGTATCCTGACCTCGGCTTCGTATTTGACTTGTGATTTATGGTATCCAGACCGCGGCTTCGTATTTAACTCGTGATTTCTGGTATTCTGACCTCGGCTTCGTATTTGACTAGTGATTTCTGGTATCCTGACCTCGGCTTCGTATTTTAACTTGTGATTTCTGGTATCCTGACCTCGGCTTCGTATTTGACTTGTGATTTCTGGTATCCTGACCTCGGCTTCGTATTTGACTTGTGAATTCTGGTATCCTGACCGCTGCTTCATATTTGACTTGTGATTTATGGTATCCTGACCTCGACTTCGTATCTGACTTGTGATTTCTGGTATCCTGACCTCGGCTTTGTATTCAACTTGTGATTTCAGGTATCCTGACCTCGGCTTTGTATTCAACTTGTGATTTCTGGTATCCTGACCGCTGCTTCGTATTTGACTTGTGATTTCTGGTATCCTGACCTCGGCTTCGTATTTGACTTGTGATTTCTGGTATCCTGACTGCGGCTTCGTATTTGACTTGTGATTTCTGGTATCCTGACCTCAGCTTCGTATTTGACTTATGATTTCTGGTATCCTGACTTTGGCTTCGTATTTGACTTGTGATTTCTAGTATCCTGACCCCAGCTTCGTATTTGACTTGTGATTTCTGGTATCCTGACCTCGGCTTCGTATTCGACTTGTGATTTCTGGTATCCTGACCTTGGCGTCGTATTTGACTTGTGATTTCTGGTATTCTGACCCCAGCTTCATATTTGACTTGTGATTTCTAGTATCCTGACCCCAGCTTCGTATTTGACTTGTGATTTCTGGTATCCTGACCTCGGCTTTGTATTTGACTTGTGATTTCTGGTATCCTGATCTCGGCTTCGTATTTGACTTGTGATTTCTGGTATCCTGACCTCGGCTTCGTATTTGACTTGTGATTTCTGGTATCCTGACCTCGGCTTTGTATTTGACTTGTGATTTCTGGTATCCTGACCTCGGCTTCGTATTTGACTTGTGATTTCTGGTATCCTGACCTCGGCTTCGTATTTGACTTGTGATTTCTGTTATCCTGACCTCGGCTTCGTATTTGACTTGTGATTTCTGGTATCCTGACTTCGGCTTTGTATTCAACTTGTGATTTCTGGTATCCTGACCTTGGCTTTGTATTTGACTTGTGATTTCTGGTATCCAGACTTCGGCTTCGTATTTGACTTGTGATTTCTGGTATCCAGACCTCAGCTCCGTATTTGTCTTTTGATTTCTGGTATCCTGACCTCGACTTCGTATTTGACTTGTTATTTCTGGTATCCTGAGCGCTGCTTCGTATTTGACTTGTGATTTCTGGTATCCTGACCTCGGCTTCGTATTTGACTTGTGATTTCTGGTATCCTGACCTCGGCTTCGTATTTTCACTTGTGATTTCTGGTAACCTGACCTCGGCTTCGTATTTGACTTGTGATTTCTGGTATCCTGATCTCGGCTTCGTATTTGACTAGTGAATTCTGGTATCCTGAACGCGGCTTCGTATTTGACTTGTGATTTCTGGTATCCTGACCACGGCTTCGTATTTGACTTGTGATTTCTGGTATCCTGACACAGGATTTATATTTGACTTGTGATTTCTAGTATCCTGACCTCGGCTTCGTATTTGACTTGTGATTTCTGGTATTCTGCCCCGGCTTCGTATTTGACTTGTGATTTCTGGTATACTGACCTCGGCTTCATATTTGACTTGTGAATTCTGGTATCCAGACCGCGGCTTCGTATTTAACTCGTGATTTCTGGTATTCTGACCTCGGCTTCGTATTTGACTTGTGATTTCTGGTATTCTGACCTCGGCTTCGTATTTGACTTGTGATTTCTGGTATCCTGACCTCGGCTTCGTATTTTAACTTGTGATTTCTGGTATCCTGACCTCGGCTTCGTATTTGACTTGTGATTTCTGGTATCCTGACCGCGGCTTCGTATCTGATTTGTGATTTCTGGTATCCTGACCTCGGCTTTGTATTCAACTTGTTATTTCTGGTATCCTGACCTCGGCTTCGTATTTGATTTGTGTTCAGAGTCCATCATCTTGACCCTCCATTCTGTAACAATAAAAGGATCAAAGTGATATACGTTTTGTTATTTTGCTATTCTGCGGCCATTGTTTAAAAAAAACGTTTGCACTTGCGATAGAAATTTATCTTTTTTTCTTTAATTTCTGTATACAAACATGGTTATGGTCTTTTCATTGACATATAAATGGTTAATCCAGGCAATAGGAAGTGGTCATGGTGCCTTTAGTATGTACATGCAGTATTTTACTTTGAAACAGTACACATACGCAGATTAAACCCTCTGCTGCTGGCTAAACAGTTTGCCCCACTACCATGGAGCCTCAGAGCCCAGTGAGAACCAAGATTAGAGGACAAACCATTGCTAAACCGTTTGCCCCACTACCAGGGAGCCTCGGAGCTCAGTAATGATCCAAGTAAAAGGACAAACCATTGCTAAACAGTTTACCCCACTACCAGGGAGCCTCGGAGCTCAGTAATGATCCAAGTAAAAGGACAAACCATTGCTAAACAGTTTGCCCCACTACCAGGGAGCCTCAGAGCTCAGTAATGATCCAGGTAAAAGGACAAACCATTGCTAAACAGTTTGCCCCACTACCAGGGAGCCTCAGAGCTCAGTAATGATCCAGGTAAAAGGACAAACCATTGCTAAACAGTTTGCCCCACTACCAGGGAGCCTCAGAGCTCAGTAATGATCCAGGTAAAAGGACAAACCATTGCTAAACAGTTTACCCCACTACCATGGAGCCTCGGAGCTTAGTAAGGATCCAGGTAAAAGGACAAACCATTGCTAAACAGTTTGCCCCACTACCAGGGAGCCTCAGAGCTCAGTAATGATCCAGGTAAAAGGACAAACCATTGCTAAACAGTTTGCCCCACTACCAGGGAGCCTCGGAGCTCAGTAATGATCCAGGTAAAAGGACAAACCATTGCTAAACAGTTTACCCCACTACCAGGGAGCCTCAGAGCTCAGTAATGATCCAAGTAAAAGGACAAACCATTGCTGAACAGTTTACCCCACTACCAGGGAGCCTCAGAGCTCAGTAATGATCCAGGTAAAAGGACAAACCATTGCTAAACAGTTTGCCCCACTACCAGGGAGCCTCAGAGCTCAGTAATGATCCAGGTAAAAGGACAAACCATTGCTAAACAGTTTGCCCCACTACCAGGGAGCCTCAGAGCTCAGTAATGATCCAGGTAAAAGGTCAAACCATTGCTAAACAGTTTACCCCACTACCAGGGAGCCTTTGAGCTCAGTAATGATCCAGGTAAAAGGACAAACCATTGCTAAACAGTTTGCCCCACTACCATGGAGCCTCGGAGCTTAGTAAGGATCCAGGTAAGAGGACAAACCATTGCTAAACAGTTTGCCACACTACCAGGGAGCCTCGGAGCTCAGTAATGATCCAGGTAAAAGGTCAAACCATTGCTAAACAGTTTACCCCACTACCAGGGAGCCTTTGAGCTCAGTAATGATCCAGGTAAAAGGACAAACCATTGCTAAACAGTTTGCCCCACTACCAGGGAGCCTCGGAGCTCAGTAATGATCCAGGTAAAAGGACAAACCATTGCTAAACAGTTTGCCCCACTACCATGGAGCCTCGGAGCTTAGTAAGGATCCAGGTAAGAGGACAAACCATTGCTAAACAGTTTGCCACACTACCAGGGAGCCTCGGAGCTCAGTAATGATCCAGGTAAAAGGTCAAACCATTGCTAAACAGTTTGCCCCACTACCAGGGAGCCTCGGAGCTCAGTAATGATCCAGGTAAAAGGTCAAACCATTGCTAAACAGTTTACCCCACTACCAGGGAGCCTTTGAGCTCAGTAATGATCCAGGTAAAAGGACAAACCATTGCTAAACAGTTTGCCCCACTACCAGGGAGCCTCGGAGCTCAGTAATGATCCAGGTAAGAGGACAAACCATTGCTAAACAGTTTGCCACACTACCAGGGAGCCTCGGAGCTCAGTAATGATCCAAATAAAAGGACAAACCATTGCTGAACAGTTTACCACACTAACAGGGAGCCTCGGAGCTCAGTAATGATCCAGGTAAGAGGACAAACCATTGCTGAACAGTTTACCCCACTACCAGGGAGCCTCGGAGCTCAGTAATGATCCTGGTAAAAGGACAAACCATTGCTAAACAGTTTACCCCACTACCAGGGAGCCTCAGAGCTCAGTAATGATCCAAGTAAAAGGACAAACCATTGCTAAACAGTTTACCCCACTACCAGGGAGCCTCAGAGCTCAGTAATGATCCAAGTAAAAGGACAAACCATTGCTAAACAGTTTACCCCACTACCAGGGAGCCTCAGAGCTCAGTAATGATCCTGGTAAAAGGACAAACCATTGCTAAACAGTTTACTCCACTACCAGGGAGCCTCAGAGCTCAGTAATGATCCAGGTAAAAGGACCATTACTAAACAGTTTGCCCCACTACCATGGAGCCTCGGAGCTTAGTAAGGATCCAGGTAAGAGGACAAACCATTGCTAAACAGTTTGCCACACTACCAGGGAGCCTCGGAGCTCAGTAATGATCCAGGTAAGAGGACAAACCATTGCTAAACAGTTTGCCACACTACCAGGGAGCCTCGGAGCTCAGTAATGATCCAAATAAAATGACAAACCATTGCTGAACAGTTTACCCCACTACCAGGGAGCCTCGGAGCTCAGTAATGATCCAGGTAAGAGGACAAACCATTGCTAAACAGTTTACCCCACTACCAGGGAGCCTCAGAGCTCAGTAATGATCCTGGTAAAAGGACAAACCATTGCTAAACAGTTTACCCCACTACCAGGGAGCCTCAGAGCTCAGTAATGATCCAAGTAAAAGGACAAACCATTGCTAAACAGTTTACCCCACTACCAGGGAGCCTCAGAGCTCAGTAATGATCCTGGTAAAAGGACAAACCATTGCTAAACAGTTTACCCCACTACCAGGGAGCCTCAGAGCTCAGTTATGATCCAGGTAAAAGGACAAACCATTGCTAAACAGTTTGCCCCACTACCAGGGAGCCTCAGAGCTCAGTAATGATCCAGGTAAAAGGACAAACCATTGCTAAACAGTTTACCCCACTACCAGGGAGCCTCGGAGCTCAGTAATGATCCAGGTAAAAGGACAAACCATTGCTAAACAGTTTACCCCACTACCAGGGAGCCTCAGAGCTCAGTAATGATCCAGGTAAAAGGACAAACCATTGCTAAACAGTTTACCCCACTACCAGGGAGCCTTTGAGCTCAGTAATGATCCAGGTAAAAGGACAAACCATTGCTAAACAGTTTGCCCCACTACCATGGAGCCTCGGAGCTTAGTAAGGATCCAGGTAAGAGGACAAACCATTGCTAAACAGTTTGCCACACTACCAGGGAGCCTCGGAGCTCAGTAATGATCCAGGTAAAAGGTCAAACCATTGCTAAACAGTTTGCCCCACTACCAGGGAGCCTCGGAGCTCAGTAATGATCCAGGTAAAAGGTCAAACCATTGCTAAACAGTTTACCCCACTACCAGGGAGCCTTTGAGCTCAGTAATGATCCAGGTAAAAGGACAAACCATTGCTAAACAGTTTGCCCCACTACCATGGAGCCTCGGAGCTTAGTAAGGATCCAGGTAAGAGGACAAACCATTGCTAAACAGTTTGCCACACTACCAGGGAGCCTCGGAGCTCAGTAATGATCCAGGTAAGAGGACAAACCATTGCTAAACAGTTTGCCACACTACCAGGGAGCGTCGGAGCTCAGTAATGATCCAAATAAAAGGACAAACCATTGCTGAACAGTTTACCCCACTACCAGGGAGCCTCGGAGCTCAGTAATGATCCAGGTAAGAGGACAAACCATTGCTAAACAGTTTACCCCACTACCAGGGAGCCTCAGAGCTCAGTAATGATCCTGGTAAAAGGACAAACCATTGCTAAACAGTTTACCCCACTACCAGGGAGCCTCAGAGCTCAGTAATGATCCAAGTAAAAGGACAAACCATTGCTAAACAGTTTACCCCACTACCAGGGAGCCTCAGAGCTCAGTAATGATCCTGGTAAAAGGACAAACCATTGCTAAACAGTTTACTCCACTACCAGGGAGCCTCAGAGCTCAGTAATGATCCAGGTAAAAGGACAAACCATTGCTAAACAGTTTGCCCCACTACCAGGGAGCCTCAGAGCTCAGTAATGATCCAGGTAAAAGGACAAACCATTGCTAAACAGTTTACCCCACTACCATGGAGCCTCGGAGCTTAGTAAGGATCCAGGTAAAAGGACAAACCATTGCTAAACAGTTTGCCCCACTACCAGGGAGCCTCAGAGCTCAGTAATGATCCAGGTAAAAGGACAAACCATTGCTAAACAGTTTGCCCCACTACCAGGGAGCCTCGGAGCTCAGTAATGATCCAGGTAAAAGGACAAACCATTGCTAAACAGTTTACCCCACTACCAGGGAGCCTCAGAGCTCAGTAATGATCCAAGTAAAAGGACAAACCATTGCTGAACAGTTTACCCCACTACCAGGGAGCCTCAGAGCTCAGTAATGATCCAGGTAAAAGGACAAACCATTGCTAAACAGTTTGCCCCACTACCAGGGAGCCTCAGAGCTCAGTAATGATCCAGGTAAAAGGACAAACCATTGCTAAACAGTTTGCCCCACTACCAGGGAGCCTCAGAGCTCAGTAATGATCCAGGTAAAAGGTCAAACCATTGCTAAACCGTTTGCCCCACTACCAGGGAGCCTCGGAGCTCAGTAATGATCCAAGTAAAAGGACAAACCATTGCTAAACAGTTTACCCCACTACCAGGGAGCCTCGGAGCTCAGTAATGATCCAAGTAAAAGGACAAACCATTGCTAAACAGTTTGCCCCACTACCAGGGAGCCTCAGAGCTCAGTAATGATCCAGGTAAAAGGACAAACCATTGCTAAACAGTTTGCCCCACTACCAGGGAGCCTCGGAGCTCAGTAATGATCCAAGTAAAAGGACAAACCATTGCTAAACAGTTTGCCCCACTACCAGGGAGCCTCAGAGCTCAGTAATGATCCAGGTAAAAGGACAAACCATTGCTAAACAGTTTACCCCACTACCATGGAGCCTCGGAGCTTAGTAAGGATCCAGGTAAAAGGACAAACCATTGCTAAACAGTTTGCCCCACTACCAGGGAGCCTCAGAGCTCAGTAATGATCCAGGTAAAAGGACAAACCATTGCTAAACAGTTTGCCCCACTACCAGGGAGCCTCGGAGCTCAGTAATGATCCAGGTAAAAGGACAAACCATTGCTAAACAGTTTACCCCACTACCAGGGAGCCTCAGAGCTCAGTAATGATCCAAGTAAAAGGACAAACCATTGCTGAACAGTTTACCCCACTACCAGGGAGCCTCAGAGCTCAGTAATGATCCAGGTAAAAGGACAAACCATTGCTAAACAGTTTGCCCCACTACCAGGGAGCCTCAGAGCTCAGTAATGATCCAGGTAAAAGGACAAACCATTGCTAAACAGTTTGCCCCACTACCAGGGAGCCTCAGAGCTCAGTAATGATCCAGGTAAAAGGTCAAACCATTGCTAAACAGTTTACCCCACTACCAGGGAGCCTTTGAGCTCAGTAATGATCCAGGTAAAAGGACAAACCATTGCTAAACAGTTTGCCCCACTACCATGGAGCCTCGGAGCTTAGTAAGGATCCAGGTAAGAGGACAAACCATTGCTAAACAGTTTGCCACACTACCAGGGAGCCTCGGAGCTCAGTAATGATCCAGGTAAAAGGTCAAACCATTGCTAAACAGTTTGCCCCACTACCAGGGAGCCTCGGAGCTCAGTAATGATCCAGGTAAAAGGTCAAACCATTGCTAAACAGTTTACCCCACTACCAGGGAGCCTTTGAGCTCAGTAATGATCCAGGTAAAAGGACAAACCATTGCTAAACAGTTTGCCCCACTACCAGGGAGCCTCGGAGCTCAGTAATGATCCAGGTAAGAGGACAAACCATTGCTGAACAGTTTACCCCACTACCAGGGAGCCTCGGAGCTCAGTAATGATCCAGGTAAGAGGACAAACCATTGCTAAACAGTTTACCCCACTACCAGGGAGCCTCAGAGCTCAGTAATGATCCTGGTAAAAGGACAAACCATTGCTAAACAGTTTACCCCACTACCAGGGAGCCTCAGAGCTCAGTAATGATCCAAGTAAAAGGACAAACCATTGCTAAACAGTTTACCCCACTACCAGGGAGCCTCAGAGCTCAGTAATGATCCAAGTAAAAGGACAAACCATTGCTAAACAGTTTGCCCCACTACCAGGGAGCCTCAGAGCTCAGTAATGATCCAGGTAAAAGGACAAACCATTGCTAAACAGTTTGCCCCACTACCAGGGAGCCTCGGAGCTCAGTAATGATCCAAGTAAAAGGACAAACCATTGCTAAACAGTTTGCCCCACTACCAGGGAGCCTCAGAGCTCAGTAATGATCCAGGTAAAAGGACAAACCATTGCTAAACAGTTTACCCCACTACCATGGAGCCTCGGAGCTTAGTAAGGATCCAGGTAAAAGGACAAACCATTGCTAAACAGTTTGCCCCACTACCAGGGAGCCTCAGAGCTCAGTAATGATCCAGGTAAAAGGACAAACCATTGCTAAACAGTTTGCCCCACTACCAGGGAGCCTCGGAGCTCAGTAATGATCCAGGTAAAAGGACAAACCATTGCTAAACAGTTTACCCCACTACCAGGGAGCCTCAGAGCTCAGTAATGATCCAAGTAAAAGGACAAACCATTGCTGAACAGTTTACCCCACTACCAGGGAGCCTCAGAGCTCAGTAATGATCCAGGTAAAAGGACAAACCATTGCTAAACAGTTTGCCCCACTACCAGGGAGCCTCAGAGCTCAGTAATGATCCAGGTAAAAGGACAAACCATTGCTAAACAGTTTGCCCCACTACCAGGGAGCCTCAGAGCTCAGTAATGATCCAGGTAAAAGGTCAAACCATTGCTAAACAGTTTACCCCACTACCAGGGAGCCTTTGAGCTCAGTAATGATCCAGGTAAAAGGACAAACCATTGCTAAACAGTTTGCCCCACTACCATGGAGCCTCGGAGCTTAGTAAGGATCCAGGTAAGAGGACAAACCATTGCTAAACAGTTTGCCACACTACCAGGGAGCCTCGGAGCTCAGTAATGATCCAGGTAAAAGGTCAAACCATTGCTAAACAGTTTGCCCCACTACCAGGGAGCCTCGGAGCTCAGTAATGATCCAGGTAAAAGGTCAAACCATTGCTAAACAGTTTACCCCACTACCAGGGAGCCTTTGAGCTCAGTAATGATCCAGGTAAAAGGACAAACCATTGCTAAACAGTTTGCCCCACTACCAGGGAGCCTCGGAGCTCAGTAATGATCCAGGTAAGAGGACAAACCATTGCTAAACAGTTTGCCACACTACCAGGGAGCCTCGGAGCTCAGTAATGATCCAAATAAAAGGACAAACCATTGCTGAACAGTTTACCCCACTACCAGGGAGCCTCGGAGCTCAGTAATGATCCAGGTAAGAGGACAAACCATTGCTAAACAGTTTACCCCACTACCAGGGAGCCTCAGAGCTCAGTAATGATCCTGGTAAAAGGACAAACCATTGCTAAACAGTTTACCCCACTACCAGGGAGCCTCAGAGCTCAGTAATGATCCAAGTAAAAGGACAAACCATTGCTAAACAGTTTACCCCACTACCAGGGAGCCTCAGAGCTCAGTAATGATCCTGGTAAAAGGACAAACCATTGCTAAACAGTTTACTCCACTACCAGGGAGCCTCAGAGCTCAGTAATGATCCAGGTAAAAGGACAAACCATTGCTAAACAGTTTGCCCCACTACCATGGAGCCTCGGAGCTTAGTAAGGATCCAGGTAAGAGGACAAACCATTGCTAAACAGTTTGCCACACTACCAGGGAGCCTCGGAGCTCAGTAATGATCCAGGTAAGAGGACAAACCATTGCTAAACAGTTTGCCACACTACCAGGGAGCCTCGGAGCTCAGTAATGATCCAAATAAAAGGACAAACCATTGCTGAACAGTTTACCCCACTACCAGGGAGCCTCGGAGCTCAGTAATGATCCAGGTAAGAGGACAAACCATTGCTAAACAGTTTACCCCACTACCAGGGAGCCTCAGAGCTCAGTAATGATCCTGGTAAAAGGACAAACCATTGCTAAACAGTTTACCCCACTACCAGGGAGCCTCAGAGCTCAGTAATGATCCAAGTAAAAGGACAAACCATTGCTAAACAGTTTACCCCACTACCAGGGAGCCTCAGAGCTCAGTAATGATCCTGGTAAAAGGACAAACCATTGCTAAACAGTTTACCCCACTACCAGGGAGCCTCAGAGCTCAGTTATGATCCAGGTAAAAGGACAAACCATTGCTAAACAGTTTGCCCCACTACCAGGGAGCCTCGGAGCTCAGTAATGATCCAGGTAAAAGGACAAACCATTGCTAAACAGTTTACCCCACTACCAGGGAGCCTCGGAGCTCAGTAATGATCCAGGTAAAAGGACAAACCATTGCTAAACAGTTTACCCCACTACCAGGGAGCCTCAGAGCTCAGTAATGATCCAGGTAAAAGGACAAACCATTGCTAAACAGTTTACCCCACTACCAGGGAGCCTTTGAGCTCAGTAATGATCCAGGTAAAAGGACAAACCATTGCTAAACAGTTTGCCCCACTACCATGGAGCCTCGGAGCTTAGTAAGGATCCAGGTAAGAGGACAAACCATTGCTAAACAGTTTGCCCCACTACCAGGGAGCCTCAGAGCTCAGTAATGATCCAGGTAAAAGGACAAACCATTGCTAAACAGTTTGCCCCACTACCAGGGAGCCTCGGAGCTCAGTAATGATCCAGGTAAAAGGACAAACCATTGCTAAACAGTTTACCCCACTACCAGGGAGCCTCAGAGCTCAGTAATGATCCAAGTAAAAGGACAAACCATTGCTGAACAGTTTACCCCACTACCAGGGAGCCTCAGAGCTCAGTAATGATCCAGGTAAAAGGACAAACCATTGCTAAACAGTTTGCCCCACTACCAGGGAGCCTCAGAGCTCAGTAATGATCCAGGTAAAAGGACAAACCATTGCTAAACAGTTTGCCCCACTACCAGGGAGCCTCAGAGCTCAGTAATGATCCAGGTAAAAGGTCAAACCATTGCTAAACAGTTTACCCCACTACCAGGGAGCCTTTGAGCTCAGTAATGATCCAGGTAAAAGGACAAACCATTGCTAAACAGTTTGCCCCACTACCATGGAGCCTCGGAGCTTAGTAAGGATCCAGGTAAGAGGACAAACCATTGCTAAACAGTTTGCCACACTACCAGGGAGCCTCGGAGCTCAGTAATGATCCAGGTAAAAGGTCAAACCATTGCTAAACAGTTTGCCCCACTACCAGGGAGCCTCGGAGCTCAGTAATGATCCAGGTAAAAGGTCAAACCATTGCTAAACAGTTTACCCCACTACCAGGGAGCCTTTGAGCTCAGTAATGATCCAGGTAAAAGGACAAACCATTGCTAAACAGTTTGCCCCACTACCAGGGAGCCTCGGAGCTCAGTAATGATCCAGGTAAGAGGACAAACCATTGCTAAACAGTTTGCCACACTACCAGGGAGCCTCGGAGCTCAGTAATGATCCAAATAAAAGGACAAACCATTGCTGAACAGTTTACCCCACTACCAGGGAGCCTCGGAGCTCAGTAATGATCCAGGTAAGAGGACAAACCATTGCTAAACAGTTTACCCCACTACCAGGGAGCCTCAGAGCTCAGTAATGATCCTGGTAAAAGGACAAACCATTGCTAAACAGTTTACCCCACTACCAGGGAGCCTCAGAGCTCAGTAATGATCCAAGTAAAAGGACAAACCATTGCTAAACAGTTTACCCCACTACCAGGGAGCCTCAGAGCTCAGTAATGATCCTGGTAAAAGGACAAACCATTGCTAAACAGTTTACTCCACTACCAGGGAGCCTCAGAGCTCAGTAATGATCCAGGTAAAAGGACAAACCATTGCTAAACAGTTTGCCCCACTACCATGGAGCCTCGGAGCTTAGTAAGGATCCAGGTAAGAGGACAAACCATTGCTAAACAGTTTGCCACACTACCAGGGAGCCTCGGAGCTCAGTAATGATCCAGGTAAGAGGACAAACCATTGCTAAACAGTTTGCCACACTACCAGGGAGCCTCGGAGCTCAGTAATGATCCAAATAAAAGGACAAACCATTGCTGAACAGTTTACCCCACTACCAGGGAGCCTCGGAGCTCAGTAATGATCCAGGTAAGAGGACAAACCATTGCTAAACAGTTTACCCCACTACCAGGGAGCCTCAGAGCTCAGTAATGATCCTGGTAAAAGGACAAACCATTGCTAAACAGTTTACCCCACTACCAGGGAGCCTCAGAGCTCAGTAATGATCCAAGTAAAAGGACAAACCATTGCTAAACAGTTTACCCCACTACCAGGGAGCCTCAGAGCTCAGTAATGATCCTGGTAAAAGGACAAACCATTGCTAAACAGTTTACCCCACTACCAGGGAGCCTCAGAGCTCAGTTATGATCCAGGTAAAAGGACAAACCATTGCTAAACAGTTTGCCCCACTACCAGGGAGCCTCGGAGCTCAGTAATGATCCAGGTAAAAGGACAAACCATTGCTAAACAGTTTACCCCACTACCAGGGAGCCTCGGAGCTCAGTAATGATCCAGGTAAAAGGACAAACCATTGCTAAACAGTTTGCCCCACTACCAGGGAGCCTCAGAGCTCAGTAATGATCCAGGTAAAAGGTCAAACCATTGCTAAACAGTTTACCCCACTACCAGGGAGCCTTTGAGCTCAGTAATGATCCAGGTAAAAGGACAAACCATTGCTAAACAGTTTGCCCCACTACCATGGAGCCTCGGAGCTTAGTAAGGATCCAGGTAAGAGGACAAACCATTGCTAAACAGTTTGCCACACTACCAGGGAGCCTCGGAGCTCAGTAATGATCCAGGTAAAAGGTCAAACCATTGCTAAACAGTTTGCCCCACTACCAGGGAGCCTCGGAGCTCAGTAATGATCCAGGTAAAAGGTCAAACCATTGCTAAACAGTTTACCCCACTACCAGGGAGCCTTTGAGCTCAGTAATGATCCAGGTAAAAGGACAAACCATTGCTAAACAGTTTGCCCCACTACCAGGGAGCCTCGGAGCTCAGTAATGATCCAGGTAAGAGGACAAACCATTGCTAAACAGTTTGCCACACTACCAGGGAGCCTCGGAGCTCAGTAATGATCCAAATAAAAGGACAAACCATTGCTGAACAGTTTACCCCACTACCAGGGAGCCTCGGAGCTCAGTAATGATCCAGGTAAGAGGACAAACCATTGCTAAACAGTTTACCCCACTACCAGGGAGCCTCAGAGCTCAGTAATGATCCTGGTAAAAGGACAAACCATTGCTAAACAGTTTACCCCACTACCAGGGAGCCTCAGAGCTCAGTAATGATCCAAGTAAAAGGACAAACCATTGCTAAACAGTTTACCCCACTACCAGGGAGCCTCAGAGCTCAGTAATGATCCTGGTAAAAGGACAAACCATTGCTAAACAGTTTACTCCACTACCAGGGAGCCTCAGAGCTCAGTAATGATCCAGGTAAAAGGACAAACCATTGCTAAACAGTTTGCCCCACTACCATGGAGCCTCGGAGCTTAGTAAGGATCCAGGTAAGAGGACAAACCATTGCTAAACAGTTTGCCACACTACCAGGGAGCCTCGGAGCTCAGTAATGATCCAGGTAAGAGGACAAACCATTGCTAAACAGTTTGCCACACTACCAGGGAGCCTCGGAGCTCAGTAATGATCCAAATAAAAGGACAAACCATTGCTGAACAGTTTACCCCACTACCAGGGAGCCTCGGAGCTCAGTAATGATCCAGGTAAGAGGACAAACCATTGCTAAACAGTTTACCCCACTACCAGGGAGCCTCAGAGCTCAGTAATGATCCTGGTAAAAGGACAAACCATTGCTAAACAGTTTACCCCACTACCAGGGAGCCTCAGAGCTCAGTAATGATCCAAGTAAAAGGACAAACCATTGCTAAACAGTTTACCCCACTACCAGGGAGCCTCAGAGCTCAGTAATGATCCTGGTAAAAGGACAAACCATTGCTAAACAGTTTACCCCACTACCAGGGAGCCTCAGAGCTCAGTTATGATCCAGGTAAAAGGACAAACCATTGCTAAACAGTTTACCCCACTACCAGGGAGCCTCGGAGCTCAGTAATGATCCAGGTAAAAGGACAAACCATTGCTAAACAGTTTACCCCACTACCAGGGAGCCTCAGAGCTCAGTAATGATCCAGGTAAAAGGACAAACCATTGCTAAACAGTTTACCCCACTACCAGGGAGCCTTTGAGCTCAGTAATGATCCAGGTAAAAGGACAAACCATTGCTAAACAGTTTGCCCCACTACCATGGAGCCTCGGAGCTTAGTAAGGATCCAGGTAAGAGGACAAACCATTGCTAAACAGTTTGCCCCACTACCAGGGAGCCTCAGAGCTCAGTAATGATCCAGGTAAAAGGACAAACCATTGCTAAACAGTTTGCCCCACTACCAGGGAGCCTCGGAGCTCAGTAATGATCCAGGTAAAAGGACAAACCATTGCTAAACAGTTTACCCCACTACCAGGGAGCCTCAGAGCTCAGTAATGATCCAAGTAAAAGGACAAACCATTGCTGAACAGTTTACCCCACTACCAGGGAGCCTCAGAGCTCAGTAATGATCCAGGTAAAAGGACAAACCATTGCTAAACAGTTTGCCCCACTACCAGGGAGCCTCAGAGCTCAGTAATGATCCAGGTAAAAGGACAAACCATTGCTAAACAGTTTGCCCCACTACCAGGGAGCCTCAGAGCTCAGTAATGATCCAGGTAAAAGGTCAAACCATTGCTAAACAGTTTACCCCACTACCAGGGAGCCTTTGAGCTCAGTAATGATCCAGGTAAAAGGACAAACCATTGCTAAACAGTTTGCCCCACTACCATGGAGCCTCGGAGCTTAGTAAGGATCCAGGTAAGAGGACAAACCATTGCTAAACAGTTTGCCACACTACCAGGGAGCCTCGGAGCTCAGTAATGATCCAGGTAAAAGGTCAAACCATTGCTAAACAGTTTGCCCCACTACCAGGGAGCCTCGGAGCTCAGTAATGATCCAGGTAAAAGGTCAAACCATTGCTAAACAGTTTACCCCACTACCAGGGAGCCTTTGAGCTCAGTAATGATCCAGGTAAAAGGACAAACCATTGCTAAACAGTTTGCCCCACTACCAGGGAGCCTCGGAGCTCAGTAATGATCCAGGTAAGAGGACAAACCATTGCTAAACAGTTTGCCACACTACCAGGGAGCCTCGGAGCTCAGTAATGATCCAAATAAAAGGACAAACCATTGCTGAACAGTTTACCCCACTACCAGGGAGCCTCGGAGCTCAGTAATGATCCAGGTAAGAGGACAAACCATTGCTAAACAGTTTACCCCACTACCAGGGAGCCTCAGAGCTCAGTAATGATCCTGGTAAAAGGACAAACCATTGCTAAACAGTTTACCCCACTACCAGGGAGCCTCAGAGCTCAGTAATGATCCAAGTAAAAGGACAAACCATTGCTAAACAGTTTACCCCACTACCAGGGAGCCTCAGAGCTCAGTAATGATCCTGGTAAAAGGACAAACCATTGCTAAACAGTTTACTCCACTGCCAGGGAGCCTCAGAGCTCAGTAATGATCCAGGTAAAAGGACAAACCATTGCTAAACAGTTTGCCCCACTACCATGGAGCCTCGGAGCTTAGTAAGGATCCAGGTAAGAGGACAAACCATTGCTAAACAGTTTGCCACACTACCAGGGAGCCTCGGAGCTCAGTAATGATCCAGGTAAGAGGACAAACCATTGCTAAACAGTTTGCCACACTACCAGGGAGCCTCGGAGCTCAGTAATGATCCAAATAAAAGGACAAACCATTGCTGAACAGTTTACCCCACTACCAGGGAGCCTCGGAGCTCAGTAATGATCCAGGTAAGAGGACAAACCATTGCTAAACAGTTTACCCCACTACCAGGGAGCCTCAGAGCTCAGTAATGATCCTGGTAAAAGGACAAACCATTGCTAAACAGTTTACCCCACTACCAGGGAGCCTCAGAGCTCAGTAATGATCCAAGTAAAAGGACAAACCATTGCTAAACAGTTTACCCCACTACCAGGGAGCCTCAGAGCTCAGTAATGATCCTGGTAAAAGGACAAACCATTGCTAAACAGTTTACCCCACTACCAGGGAGCCTCAGAGCTCAGTTATGATCCAGGTAAAAGGACAAACCATTGCTAAACAGTTTGCCCCACTACCAGGGAGCCTCGGAGCTCAGTAATGATCCAGGTAAAAGGACAAACCATTGCTAAACAGTTTACCCCACTACCAGGGAGCCTCGGAGCTCAGTAATGATCCAGGTAAAAGGACAAACCATTGCTAAACAGTTTACCCCACTACCAGGGAGCCTCAGAGCTCAGTAATGATCCAGGTAAAAGGACAAACCATTGCTAAACAGTTTACCCCACTACCAGGGAGCCTTTGAGCTCAGTAATGATCCAGGTAAAAGGACAAACCATTGCTAAACAGTTTGCCCCACTACCATGGAGCCTCGGAGCTTAGTAAGGATCCAGGTAAGAGGACAAACCATTGCTAAACAGTTTGCCACACTACCAGGGAGCCTCGGAGCTCAGTAATGATCCAGGTAAAAGGTCAAACCATTGCTAAACAGTTTGCCCCACTACCAGGGAGCCTCGGAGCTCAGTAATGATCCAGGTAAAAGGTCAAACCATTGCTAAACAGTTTACCCCACTACCAGGGAGCCTTTGAGCTCAGTAATGATCCAGGTAAAAGGACAAACCATTGCTAAACAGTTTGCCCCACTACCATGGAGCCTCGGAGCTTAGTAAGGATCCAGGTAAGAGGACAAACCATTGCTAAACAGTTTGCCACACTACCAGGGAGCCTCGGAGCTCAGTAATGATCCAGGTAAGAGGACAAACCATTGCTAAACAGTTTGCCACACTACCAGGGAGCCTCGGAGCTCAGTAATGATCCAAATAAAAGGACAAACCATTGCTGAACAGTTTACCCCACTACCAGGGAGCCTCGGAGCTCAGTAATGATCCAGGTAAGAGGACAAACCATTGCTAAACAGTTTACCCCACTACCAGGGAGCCTCAGAGCTCAGTAATGATCCTGGTAAAAGGACAAACCATTGCTAAACAGTTTACCCCACTACCAGGGAGCCTCAGAGCTCAGTAATGATCCAAGTAAAAGGACAAACCATTGCTAAACAGTTTACCCCACTACCAGGGAGCCTCAGAGCTCAGTAATGATCCTGGTAAAAGGACAAACCATTGCTAAACAGTTTACTCCACTACCAGGGAGCCTCAGAGCTCAGTAATGATCCAGGTAAAAGGACAAACCATTGCTAAACAGTTTGCCCCACTACCAGGGAGCCTCAGAGCTCAGTAATGATCCAGGTAAAAGGACAAACCATTGCTAAACAGTTTACCCCACTACCATGGAGCCTCGGAGCTTAGTAAGGATCCAGGTAAAAGGACAAACCATTGCTAAACAGTTTGCCCCACTACCAGGGAGCCTCAGAGCTCAGTAATGATCCAGGTAAAAGGACAAACCATTGCTAAACAGTTTGCCCCACTACCAGGGAGCCTCGGAGCTCAGTAATGATCCAGGTAAAAGGACAAACCATTGCTAAACAGTTTACCCCACTACCAGGGAGCCTCAGAGCTCAGTAATGATCCAAGTAAAAGGACAAACCATTGCTGAACAGTTTACCCCACTACCAGGGAGCCTCAGAGCTCAGTAATGATCCAGGTAAAAGGACAAACCATTGCTAAACAGTTTGCCCCACTACCAGGGAGCCTCAGAGCTCAGTAATGATCCAGGTAAAAGGACAAACCATTGCTAAACAGTTTGCCCCACTACCAGGGAGCCTCAGAGCTCAGTAATGATCCAGGTAAAAGGTCAAACCATTGCTAAACAGTTTACCCCACTACCAGGGAGCCTTTGAGCTCAGTAATGATCCAGGTAAAAGGACAAACCATTGCTAAACAGTTTGCCCCACTACTATGGAGCCTCGGAGCTTAGTAAGGATCCAGGTAAGAGGACAAACCATTGCTAAACAGTTTGCCACACTACCAGGGAGCCTCGGAGCTCAGTAATGATCCAGGTAAAAGGTCAAACCATTGCTAAACAGTTTGCCCCACTACCAGGGAGCCTCGGAGCTCAGTAATGATCCAGGTAAAAGGTCAAACCATTGCTAAACAGTTTACCCCACTACCAGGGAGCCTTTGAGCTCAGTAATGATCCAGGTAAAAGGACAAACCATTGCTAAACAGTTTGCCCCACTACCAGGGAGCCTCGGAGCTCAGTAATGATCCAGGTAAGAGGACAAACCATTGCTAAACAGTTTGCCACACTACCAGGGAGCCTCGGAGCTCAGTAATGATCCAAATAAAAGGACAAACCATTGCTGAACAGTTTACCCCACTACCAGGGAGCCTCGGAGCTCAGTAATGATCCAGGTAAGAGGACAAACCATTGCTAAACAGTTTACCCCACTACCAGGGAGCCTCAGAGCTCAGTAATGATCCTGGTAAAAGGACAAACCATTGCTAAACAGTTTACCCCACTACCAGGGAGCCTCAGAGCTCAGTAATGATCCAAGTAAAAGGACAAACCATTGCTAAACAGTTTACCCCACTACCAGGGAGCCTCAGAGCTCAGTAATGATCCTGGTAAAAGGACAAACCATTGCTAAACAGTTTACTCCACTACCAGGGAGCCTCAGAGCTCAGTAATGATCCAGGTAAAAGGACAAACCATTGCTAAACAGTTTGCCCCACTACCATGGAGCCTCGGAGCTTAGTAAGGATCCAGGTAAGAGGACAAACCATTGCTAAACAGTTTGCCACACTACCAGGGAGCCTCGGAGCTCAGTAATGATCCAGGTAAGAGGACAAACCATTGCTAAACAGTTTGCCACACTACCAGGGAGCCTCGGAGCTCAGTAATGATCCAAATAAAAGGACAAACCATTGCTGAACAGTTTACCCCACTACCAGGGAGCCTCGGAGCTCAGTAATGATCCAGGTAAGAGGACAAACCATTGCTAAACAGTTTACCCCACTACCAGGGAGCCTCAGAGCTCAGTAATGATCCTGGTAAAAGGACAAACCATTGCTAAACAGTTTACCCCACTACCAGGGAGCCTCAGAGCTCAGTAATGATCCAAGTAAAAGGACAAACCATTGCTAAAAAGTTTACCCCACTACCAGGGAGCCTCAGAGCTCAGTAATGATCCTGGTAAAAGGACAAACCATTGCTAAACAGTTTACCCCACTACCAGGGAGCCTCAGAGCTCAGTTATGATCCAGGTAAAAGGACAAACCATTGCTAAACAGTTTGCCCCACTACCAGGGAGCCTCGGAGCTCAGTAATGATCCAGGTAAAAGGACAAACCATTGCTAAACAGTTTACCCCACTACCAGGGAGCCTCGGAGCTCAGTAATGATCCAGGTAAAAGGACAAACCATTGCTAAACAGTTTACCCCACTACCAGGGAGCCTCAGAGCTCAGTAATGATCCAGGTAAAAGGACAAACCATTGCTAAACAGTTTACCCCACTACCAGGGAGCCTTTGAGCTCAGTAATGATCCAGGTAAAAGGACAAACCATTGCTAAACAGTTTGCCCCACTACCATGGAGCCTCGGAGCTTAGTAAGGATCCAGGTAAGAGGACAAACCATTGCTAAACAGTTTGCCACACTACCAGGGAGCCTCGGAGCTCAGTAATGATCCAGGTAAAAGGTCAAACCATTGCTAAACAGTTTGCCCCACTACCAGGGAGCCTCGGAGCTCAGTAATGATCCAGGTAAAAGGTCAAACCATTGCTAAACAGTTTACCCCACTACCAGGGAGCCTTTGAGCTCAGTAATGATCCAGGTAAAAGGACAAACCATTGCTAAACAGTTTGCCCCACTACCATGGAGCCTCGGAGCTTAGTAAGGATCCAGGTAAGAGGACAAACCATTGCTAAACAGTTTGCCACACTACCAGGGAGCCTCGGAGCTCAGTAATGATCCAGGTAAGAGGACAAACCATTGCTAAACAGTTTGCCACACTACCAGGGAGCCTCGGAGCTCAGTAATGATCCAAATAAAAGGACAAACCATTGCTGAACAGTTTACCCCACTACCAGGGAGCCTCAGAGCTCAGTAATGATCCTGGTAAAAGGACAAACCATTGCTAAACAGTTTACCCCACTACCAGGGAGCCTCAGAGCTCAGTAATGATCCAAGTAAAAGGACAAACCATTGCTAAACAGTTTACCCCACTACCAGGGAGCCTCAGAGCTCAGTAATGATCCTGGTAAAAGGACAAACCATTGCTAAACAGTTTACTCCACTACCAGGGAGCCTCAGAGCTCAGTAATGATCCAGGTAAAAGGACAAACCATTGCTAAACAGTTTGCCCCACTACCATGGAGCCTCGGAGCTTAGTAAGGATCCAGGTAAGAGGACAAACCATTGCTAAACAGTTTGCCACACTACCAGGGAGCCTCGGAGCTCAGTAATGATCCAGGTAAGAGGACAAACCATTGCTAAACAGTTTGCCACACTACCAGGGAGCCTCGGAGCTCAGTAATGATCCAAATAAAAGGACAAACCATTGCTGAACAGTTTACCCCACTACCAGGGAGCCTCGGAGCTCAGTAATGATCCAGGTAAGAGGACAAACCATTGCTAAACAGTTTACCCCACTACCAGGGAGCCTCAGAGCTCAGTAATGATCCTGGTAAAAGGACAAACCATTGCTAAACAGTTTACCCCACTACCAGGGAGCCTCAGAGCTCAGTAATGATCCAAGTAAAAGGACAAACCATTGCTAAACAGTTTACCCCACTACCAGGGAGCCTCAGAGCTCAGTAATGATCCTGGTAAAAGGACAAACCATTGCTAAACAGTTTACCCCACTACCAGGGAGCCTCAGAGCTCAGTTATGATCCAGGTAAAAGGACAAACCATTGCTAAACAGTTTGCCCCACTACCAGGGAGCCTCGGAGCTCAGTAATGATCCAGGTAAAAGGACAAACCATTGCTAAACAGTTTACCCCACTACCAGGGAGCCTCGGAGCTCAGTAATGATCCAGGTAAAAGGAAAAACCATTGCTAAACAGTTTGCCCTACTACCATGGAGCCTCGGAGCTTAGTAAGGATCCAGGTAAGAGGATAAACCATTGCTAAACAGTTTGCCCCACTACCAGGGAGCCTCGGAGCTCAGTAATGATCCAAATAAATGGACAAACCATTGCTGAACAGTTTTCCCCACTACCAGGGAGCCTCGGAGCTCAGTAATGATCCAGGTAAAAGGTCAAACCATTGCTAAACAGTTTGCCCCACTACCAGGGAGCCTTCGAGCTCAGTAATGATCCAGGTAAAAGGACAAACCATTGCTAAACAGTTTGCCCCACTACCAGGGAGCCTCGGAGCTCAGTAAGGTTCCAGGTAAAAGGACAAACCATTGCTAAACAGTTTGCCCCACTACCAGGGAGCCTCGGAGCTCAGTAATGATCCAAATAAAAGGACAAACCATTGCTGAACAGTTTGCCCCACTACCAGGGAGCCTCGGAGCTCAGTAATGATCCAAGTAAAAGGACAAACCATTGCTAAACAGTTTGCCCCACTACCAGGGAGCCTTCGAGCTCAGTAATGATCCAGGTAAAAGGACAAACCATTGCTAAACAGTTTGCCCCACTACCAGGGAGCCTCGGAGCTCAGTAAGGTTCCAGGTAAAAGGACAAACCATTGCTAAACAGTTTGCCCCACTACCAGGGAGCCTCGGAGCTCAGTAATGATCCAGGTAAAAGGACAAACCATTGCTAAACAGTTTACCCCACTACCAGGGAGCCTCAGAGCTCAGTAATGATCCAGGTAAAAGGACAAACCATTGCTAAACAGTTTGCCCCACTACCAGGGAGCCTCGGAGCTCAGTAATGATCCAAATAAAAGGACAAACCATTGCTAAACAGTTTGCCCCACTACCAGGGAGCCTCGGAGCTCAGTAATGATCCAGGTAAAAAGACAAACCATTGCTAAACAGTTTGCCCCACTACCAGGGAGCCTCAGAGCTCAGTAATGATCCAGGTAAAAGGACAAACCATTGCTAAACAGTTTGCCCCACTATCAGGGAGCCTCGGAGCTCAGTAATGATCCAGGTAAAAGGACAAACCATTGCTAAACAGTTTGCCCCACTACCAGCGAGCCTCGGAGCTCAGTAATGATCCAGGTAAAAGGACAAAACATTGCTAAACAGTTTACCCCACTACCAGGGAGCCTCGGAGCTCAGTAAAGATCCAAGTAAAAGGACAAACCATTGCTAAACAGTTTACCCCACTACCAGGGAGCCTCAGAGCTCAGTAATGATCCAGGTAAAAGGACAAACCATTGCTAAACAGTTTGCCCCACTACCAGGGAGCCTCGGAGCTCAGTAATGATCCAGGTAAAAGGACAAACCATTGCTAAACAGTTTGCCCCACTACCAGGGAGCCTCGGAGCTCAGTAAGGTTCCAGGTAAAAGGACAAACCATTGCTAAACAGTTTGCCCCACTACCAGGGAGCCTCGGTGCTCAGTAAGGTTCCAGGTAAAAGGACAAACCATTGCTAAACAGTTTGCCCCACTACCAGGGAGCCTCGGAGCTCAGGAAGGATCCAGGTAAAAGGACAAACCATTGCTAAACAGTTTGCCCCACTACCAGGGAGCCTCGGAGCTCAGTAAGGTTCCAGGTAAAAGGTCAAACCATTGCTAAACAGTTTGCCCCACTACCTGGGAGCAGGGCCAGTGCTAGGATTTTAGTTACACAGGCGAAGATGCATTTTGGCGCCCCCAACCCTCATTAAAAAAAAAAAATGCATCTTCACCTGTGTGTCTTTCCTCCCAAGCCACAGGCACACAGGCATCATTTTTCAGTCACACAGTCAAAGTCATACAGGTACACTGTCATACAAAGACAGCAATAATCATACAGAGACATACAGTCAGAGACATACAAGCAGAGACATACATGCATACAGAGACATGCAGGCATATAAAGACATACATGCATACAGAGGCATACCGTCATACAGACACATACATACAGACAGGCATACAGAAACATACATACAAAGACATTCAGGCACATACATACAGACATACAGGCATAAAGAAACATACATACAGAGACATACAGGCATGCAGACATACACACATACAGATACATGCATGCATACAGAGGCATACCGTCATACAGACACATACATACATACATACAGAGGCATACCGTCATACAGACACATACATACATACAGAAACATGCATACAAAGACATACAGGCATACAGAGACACACAGACACACACATACGTACATACAGAGACATAAAGGCATACAGTTACATACATGCATACAGAGACATATATACAGACATTCAGAGACAAACATACATCCAGTTACATACATGCATACAGAGACATACAGAAACATACGTACAAGACATACAGGCATACGGACACATACATACATACAGAGGCATACCGTCAAACAGATACATACATACAGACAGGCATACAGAAAAATACATACTCACACACACACAAACTCACAGACACATACTCGAACACACACACACTGACAGACACACATACTCACATGCGCACACACACACTGACATACTCACACACACCGACAGACACACTCACTCACACACAAACTCATAGACACACTTACACACACACTGACAGACACACATACTGACAGACGCACACACACTCACTCACACACACTGACAGACACACACAAACTCACATACACACTGACATACACACTCACTCACACACAAACTCATAGACACACTTACACACACACTGACAGACACACACACTGACAGACACACACACTGACAGACACACACTCACTCACACACATACACACTGACATACACACTCACACTCACATGCACACACACAGTAATTAATAAAGTAATTAAAAATAAATTACATTTAAATGTCCCACCCAGCCTCCCAACCTGGAGTGCTGGCGTGGGTCTCTCATTGGTGGTCCAGTGAGGCTGCTGGGAGGCGTGCGGCTGAAGTTGATTAGGAGGCGGCGAGGGAGCTCTCTGATCTCTCTGACCGGCTCCCTCGCAGGCTGTTTTCTGATGCCGCGGGAGCCCCAGCCGCCCGGGGATCGAGGAGGTGACCAGGCAGGAGGGAGCACTTCCCTCCTGCCGGTCACTGGAATTTTGCGCCCCTAGAGCCGGTGCGCCCTAAGGCGGCCGCCTGTGCCGCCTTATGGACGCGCCGGCCCTGCCTGGGAGCTAAGCCATTGTATCCCTGGCATCATAACCACAACAGCGGCAGGAGAGGTTCTAATGATTGGAGTAACCCTTTAAAGATATGGCACTGCAACTTGACATCAAGTTTGTCTTTTCTGGATCAGTACTTTTCCTAACTTGGGTGTATAACTTTAAATCTATTTTAAATTAAATGCTTGTTACATATTTCCTCTCTAGAGACATGAGGAGAATGAGGTAGGTAAATCATTATCTAGTTAATTCACCTGGAACACAAAGTCTGTCTGACAATGTAGAATAATATGCTCTCTTTGAGTAATATTTCATTGCATTTTAGCAGAATACCAATTAAACGTACGACCTCCTTTATATGAAGCACATGGAGAATAGAAACAAGTCCCACTCACTGATCGACAGTAAATGCTTTCAGAATTCCACCTCTGTGGGTCTCCGACTTGGAACAAAGTCTATTATTATTTCCAGGGTTCAATAATGCAGATAATATTATATTAAATGTATAATAATCAGCTTCTCTATACAGCTTTGTATTTTATGAAATGCCAAAAAAAAAAGTAGCTTTCTGCATCTTTCAAAGATTTCGTCTAAGAAAAATGGGATAATTGCTTACTTTATGACCCATTAAATGAATAAATGCACATTTCTTTCTTTGGACATTGAAATAAAACAGAGGGCAGTGCATTCAAACTGATCTCAAACAAGTCTTCTGAGATCAGGGTAAAATTTTACCACTGCTTTTTTGGCTGTCGGCCCAGAATTCTCCATTTTCAAGCCCTTTCTCATGGCGGTGGGACAAGCTAAATAACGATGGCAGCACAATATGTACGTAACATGCTGCATTCCCATTGTAGAGTCTTAACCACCGTTCGAATTTAATTTCTGGCACTGATCTGATATACAGCAATAAAACAAAACTAAGAACTTGGCAAACTGACATTTATCGGCTGATCAAAGGGCTTCCTCTGACAGTCACCGAAACTCGAAGGAAGCAATTAGTTTCAGACTGCCAACACTAACATAGCAACTCCTATTGAAAGTCTGAAAGCGAGCAGGATTTTACAGAAAAAATGGCAGGGTGTCTGCCGAAAATTAGAATCAAAAATATAAATAACTGAAGGGCAGGTTGGAGCCGTTTTCTATGTTTTTTTGACATGCTTGAAATTCGAATCCATCGGTGGAGGACATCTACAGAAGAAAAAACGTTGGCCTACATTCTATCAAGTTGTCAAGGTCATGAAACTTTGTGTAATCACAGGAAAAAAAGGTTATTTTATTACAATATCCTGGCCTTAAAGTAGAATATAATTACATGATATCACCGTTGTTTAAAACTAACAGCATGCTTAGATGTAGGGTCTGAGAACTATATGTTATATTTTTTTTGTTTTCTTTACAAGATCTAGAAAACAATATACTCTCTGAATCTCCTTAAAAGGAGAACTCAGAGCACCATAACCACAGCAGTTTGTTTTAGTGGTTATAGAGCCAGGAGTGCCTTTGCGCCCTCCCAGAGTAATCTGCTTGAACACTTACCTGCATCACATCCCATCTTCTCCAGCAAGAACTCCAGATGTTTTCACTGAGCTATGCAGGTCCGACACAGGACCAGACTCATTGGCTCGGTGCTTAGATGACACTCTCAGCCAATAAGCGTGGTCCCACTTAGTTCAGTGGAGCTAATAGAATTTCCCTGCAGTAGAATCCAACAGCAGGACTATAGTGTGGGCTCGTGGCAGTATCATGTTTTGACAAATTAATATGAAAGGGCACAAGAGCACTCGTGGGATATAACCACTGCATCGTTATGTAGTGGGGTTGGTGTTTGTAGTGTTCCTTTCACATGTCATGTCCTTTCTGAACAATGTATGGTGCTTTGATCCATTGGCTTACCTCCAATTGAGATGATTTGGACATTGCTCTGGTCCTGGGTCATTGACATGCAGTAACAAAGAGCACTCATACCACAATTCTGCTCACTTGGTGAGAAATTAGAAAAAGACAAAGAACTCAAATAAGTGAAATGTGGGATTTTCATTCAATAAAAAAACACTATCTCATATTTTTGAATAAACCTTCTACCACTTACCTGTGCTTGGTCCTTCTATGATTTATTGTTATTTTATTGAAACAGATCCCACATTCATTCAAATGAAATAGTTGATATGGAAAATAGAGACTCAATTCACAAAGAAAGGCTGACTTAGCACAAACATGGAGGAATCAAAAAGCAAATTGCTAAATTTGAAACAAAAGTATGTTATATAAAACCGATGCATTTCAGATGTGTCATAGAGATGGGCTGGAAGCAGAAAATCCAGGAGAAGACACAAACCGCAGAATTAAATAAGTGCAATTAAAGTGTACTTTTTATGCTAGCGTTACTCTGTGTCATTGGATTAAGCTGAACCGCCAATATATGTGAAATCAAAAATGATTCTAATTTATTATTTTCTTAATCTCCTGGACTCTACTGGTCAGCCTTCGGCAATGTGAGGTCCACTGGTGGCAGTGGTGCAATAACACAACCCGTGTTCAGTCATGTAAACAGGAAGAAGAAGAAGTAGCGATATTTAGGATAGGTTATTATTTCATTTTGACATTTGCCTATGACATTTCTCAGCATAATGTCTTCAGGGAGTCACTGATTCCAAAGGTGTTGATTACGGTGTGAAAAGCAACGTGATATTGCTAATCGTGGGACATGGCAGTTTCACCTCAATAAGCAATTTGGGGTCTATTGCCTTCAAATGTATATATGAGACTTGTATGCGGTGAAAATATTAGGTTGATTCATCTGGTAAAAAAACATTTCTGGTAATTACGGTTTCATCTAAGAGGCGATTCATTCAGAAGAATTTCGTTAATGCAATCATTTTGGGAAAAACTATTTGGCTGAAGCAATATAGCGAGAAAATGTGCCTTAGTGTACTGCTAAATATTTATATAATACGTGGCTCACAGATAAAGTGAGAAGTAACGTATAAAAAGGTAAAAAAAAGGAGAAGCAGTAAATAATCTATATTTATTAAATCTATAAAAGACACAACTATAAATATAGATTAGTTTACTGTTCCTCGCTTCCTTCTATTCGCCATTTCTCATCTGATCTGTGAATAAAACAAATGTCGGTTCAGCAACTGTCCCCATCATTTATTTTTACATCAATCATCTTTTTTTTTAGCTATGCACAGATGGAACAATCTAAATGGCTCATTTAGTCCTCATTTCGTTAGTTTCATCATTCAGTCATACAGCAATTAGGAATTGAGGAATGAGGACGACTCGCCATTTTCCTAAAATTCAGACGAATCGCATATTTGTTTGAAACCGAATGAACAAGTCTACTGTATATTCAGCTACTACAGCATACATAAAACTTGTCATATAATTCTCCAGCATTCAGGGACATTTTCCATTCTTCAAAATGAATCGAAGGCGACGTGTTAGTGCTGCCATGGTTATGGCTAGGAAAACGGCAGAACAAACGAATGCATTTTCCATTTCCTTGGCTATTCGTAGCATGTATGACAGTAAAAAGTTATGAAAATGTGAAAACTCGCCACTGGTTTTTGAAGGGGCCTGTTTGCCCGCCTCCTACCTTCTGATTATGGCCCCTGGGAGAGTTTGCCTTTTATAAACATTGTTTGGGCTTATTGGATTTTGGGACACTTTTTCTGCCCCTTTGAATGCATGGGAAAGTGTGCCTACACCCTCCCCCCATTGTTCTCCAGCAGGGCGTTGTCCCAGGGACCCTGCCAGACCAGGAACTGGCTAATTTGTCCCTCCTCGGTCAAAAAAGGACTTCCAACTAACCTTTTAAGCACTGAAGGGAATTGTCTGAATTTTGGATATGTTTATATTTGAAGTGTACTGATTAGAGTTGAGCTGACACCTGGATGTTCGGGTTCGCCGGGTTCGGACGAATTTCGGCAAAAAGTTAGAGTTTGGACTCGAACTTGACCCGAACCCGAACCCCATTGAAGTCAATGGGGAACCTAACCTTTGGGCAATAAAATGGCTCTAAAAAGGTCATGGAAAGGGAAGTAAAATGTATTGCCTAAGTACTAACATACTTACCCAGTGGAAGAAGAAGAATGTTACACTGTATACAATTTTAAATAAAAAGTATACAAACATAGACAGGATTCAGCTGTAAGCATTTGCAACACTTACAACAATCAAGTAACATACATTCATATAAAATGTAAGTTACTTAACCAGTCAATGGCTGTGTAATTTGACTCATAACACTATGATTGGTTACTTAATGTTACTTAATGTTAGTGTTATGAGTCAAATTACACACTGTGGGAAAATTCCAAAGAACTGTGCGTCGGTTATTATGGATTTTTATTTGGCCTTTTTGGGGGCTGAAAAAAGAAGATTTTAGAAGAAAGAAAACATCAAATGGTAAGTTTAATTTTATTTTTACAGGTACTTAGTTAAAGGTCCCCCCTCATTATTTTTAGGTTGAGGGGGGTAGGTAGGGGTTAATTTTGTTGGGGAGGGGGGGTGACTAGGGATTTGGGGACCCCTAATCACCTGGGGGTGGTTAAATCTTTATTTAGGGACCCCACCCGCCGCTCAGGGGTGGGGGCCAGGGGGGAGGACAATAGGTCCCCCCAATTGGTATTATTCTAATTTAGGGCCCCCACCCACCGCTCAGGGGTGGGGGCCAGGGGGGAGGACATTAGGTCCCCTACTAGTTGCTATTTAGGGCTCCCACCCACTGCTTAGGGGTGGGGACCAGGGGGGAGGACATTAGGTTCCCCCCCCAATTTTTATTTAGGGCCCCCACATACCATTTAGGGGTGGGGGCCAGGGAGGAGGACATTAGTTCCCCACCTTATTCTAATTTAGGGCCCCCACCCACCACTCAAGGGTGGGGGCCAGGGGGGAGGACATTAGGTCCCCTCCCCTAATTGGTATTTAGGGCACCCACCCACCGCTCAGGGGTGGGGGTCAGGGGGGAGAGCATTAGGTCCCCCCGCCAATTTTCATTTAGGGCCCCCACCCACCGCTCAGGAGTGGGGACCAGGGGGGAGGACATTAGGTCCTTCCCTTATTCTAATTTAGGGCCCCCACCCACTGCCCAGGGGTGGGGGCCAGAGGGAGGACAATAGGTCCCCCCACCTTATTCTAATTTAGGGCCCCCACCCGCCGCTCAGGGGTGGGGGCCAGGGGGAGGACAATAGGCCCCCCCCCCTTATTGGTATTTAGGGCCCCCACCCGCCGCTCAGCTTAAGCTTGCATTTAAAAAAAAAATGTTCACTGTAATAGATTGAATAGCAGTTAGTTGTCTGCAAGCGTCTGGGTGTCAGGCCTTCAGCGTGAACGCTGCCAACCTCTGCCAGTGTACTTTGCCACTCATATCTGGTGTCTCTATAGCGTGCCTTTAAAAAGAAAAAAAGTTTTTCACTGTAAGCTAATAGCAGTCAGTGTCCTTAAAGCGGGTGTCAGGCCTTCAGCGTGTACTCTGCCAACCTCTGCAAGTGCACTTTGCCACTCATATCTGGTGTCTCTATAGCGTGCCTTTAAAAAGAAAAAAAGTTTTTCACTGTAAGCTAATAGCAGTTAGTTGTCTGCAAGCGTCTGGGTGTCAGGCCTTCAGCGTGTAATCTGCCAACCTCTGCCAGTGTACTTTGCCACTCATATCTGGTGTCTCTATAGCGTGCCTTTAAAAAGAAAAAAGTTTTTCACTGTAAGCTAATAGCAGTCAGTGTCCTTAAAGCGGGTGTCAGGCCTTCAGCGTGTACTGTGCCAACCTCTGCAAGTGCACATTGCCACTCATATCTGGTGTCACTATAGCGTGCATTTAAAACCAAAAAACTTTTTCCCACTGTTATAGATTGAATAGCAGTTAGTTGTCTTCAAGCGGGTGTCAGGCCTACAGCGTTTACTCTGCCAACCTCTGCCAGTGCACATTGCCACTCATATCTGGTGTAACGGATCGCCTGGCACCCCGACTTGGTACCTCCGTTAATGGATGCTCCTAGCGCTCCTGAGGACTTCAAGCACTGCAGCAGACACCACAACCACCGAATCTGAGAAGCATATGAATGCTCTCAAGCCTCTGAATGCTGTAGACAGTTGAATAGGAACCATACGAATAGGCTTGCACTCCTAGCAGTCAACTGGAACAGCATGCAATAAATCCTTCCCCCAATAATGAGACGACACTTCGCTTTGAGGGTAAAACAGGAACTCTGGACTGGCACATCCAGCCTGGCTTTTATTACAAGAGTACACATACAGGCCACACCCAGGGGGAGGCATAAAATGACCAATAGCATCACGGGTGCAACCCACACATCCCCTCCCCTCAGATAACCAGTTAACATAATTCTACAGCCAGGAAAACTACAGTTTTTATACATGTGCTATAACTTTAAATCCATACATCCAATCTTCCTAAAAAAACTACATATTTAGAATCAGCACACTTTAAACATACACCCTTCCAAAAATCACCCAAATCCCTCCAGTGGAAAGCACATTTTCCTGCCCAAAACAGTTCCATAGATTTGGGCTGTGCGGCCGGTCAATTTCATGCGGAAAAACGACTAAGTCCCATTTCGAACGGGACTTAGTCTCTGGAGCTGAAAAACGAAGTGTAGGAGAAGGTAAGGGTCAGCGGTATCTTTAGCATACACCGCTGACCGCATTCGAATGAACCAAGATGGCCGCCGCCACGTGCAATTAACCTGCAGTAACCTCACAGCCTGGGAGGTAAATTGCCTGCATACTTTAACTTCTGGGTGGTCCGCCTGTGTGGTACTTGGTTCAGTAAGCCCTATTTACTGAACCAAGTGGGAGAAAGCCAGGAACAAGTTATTTTACAGGTCTGGGTACATAGTCTTAAAGGAGCATTGTTCACCAAAGTTACAAGATGTCCCCAGACGGTTCTTAAAGGGCCATACACACCGGATAAAAGTCCATACGTTTTCAGGGGCCATAGTCTTAAAGGGTATTGTTACCCAAAGTCTCAATATGTCCCCAGACAGTTCTTAAAGGGCCAGCAGCAGTACAATAAAATACCATTCACTGTGCTTAAAGGGCCAGCAGTCGCATAATAAAATACAATATGCCCCAAATAACCCAGGGGCCATAGTCAGCAGGTAGGAGGCGGGCAAACAGGCTTCTCCAGGGCCCAGTGGCGAGGTTGGTTTCGCCACATCTGGTCTCACAGTAGCTTGCACGCATAGTACCACTAATCCCAAAAAAAAATGACAGGCAGAGGCAGGCCACCCCGCAGGGGCCATCGTGGTTGAGGTGCTGTGATTCCCTTTTGCCCTAGAATAATGCCCAGTTTTCAGAGGCCACGTACCCTGAACTTGAAAAGTTCTGAGGACATAGTTGACTGGCTAACACAGGACACCCAATCTTCTACAGCTTCCGCTTGGAACCTTGACGCACCATCCTCCTCCAGCTTAGCTTCGGGCACCTCTCAAGATACCACTCACCCGCCTGCAGCCACCACCAACACTAGCACCACAGCCGCTTCACTTGGTATGTCAGAGGAGTTATTTACACATCCGTTTGAAGAAATGAGTGATGCGCAACCATTATTGCCAGAGGATGTAGATAACAGGGATATGTCTCAGGCAGGCAGCATTACACACATGGACGTACGGTGTGATGATAATGATGTTGTACCCGCTGCTGCTTCCTTTGCTGAGTTGTCAGATACAAGTGAAGCGGTTGATAATGATGATGCGTCCATGGATGTCACGTGGGTGCCCGCTCGGCAAGAAGAAGAACAGGGCAAAAGTTCAGATGGGGAGACAGAGAGGAGGAGGAGGAGACGAGTTGGAAGCAGGGGGAGGTCGTCACAAGGAGCTAGTGGCACAGCCCGACAGCACGCCAATCAACGCATGCTGTGTCCACCACCAGAATGCCGTCATTGCAGAGCTCAGCAGTGTGGCATTTTTTGTGTGTCTGCCTCTGACAACAGTGATGCCATTTGCAACCTGTGCCAAAAGAAACTGAGTCGTGGGAAGTCCAACACCCACCTAGGTACAACTGCTTTGCGTAGGCACATGATCGCACATCACAAACGCCTATGGGATCAACACATGAGTACAAGCAGCACACAAACTCAAAGCTGCCATCCTCCTCCTGGTCCAGCATCTTCAGCCACGTCAACCACTGCTGTCCTCCTTGCCCCCTCTCAACCATCCGCCACTCCGTCTCTCGCCTTGAGCAGTTCCTGCTTATCTGCCCACAGTCAGATGTCTGTCAAGGACATGTTTGAGCGTAAGAAGCCAATGTCAGAAAGTCACCCCCTTGCCCAGCGTCTGCCAGCTGGCTTGTCTGAACTATTAGCCCACCAGCTTTTACCATACAAGCTGGTGGAGTCTGAGGTGTTCAAAAAATTTGTAGCGATTGGGACACCGCAGTAGAAGGTACCCGGACGAAATTTCTTTGCACAAAAGGCAATCCCCAACCTGTACTCGATTGCGCAAAAGGAAGTAATGGCATGTCTGGCACACAGTGTTGGGGCAAGGGTCCATCTGACCACTGATACCTGGTCTGCAAAGCATGGTCAGGGCAGGTATATCACCTACACTGCGCATTGGGTAAACCTGCTGACGGCTGCCAAGCATGGAATGCGTGGCTCTGCAGAGGAGTTGGTTACACCGCCACGACTTGCAGGCAGGCCTGCTGCCACCTCCTCTACTCCTCCTACTCCATTATCTTCCATAACCTCCTCGGCTGAGTCCTCTTCTGCTGCTGCGTCTTGCTCCACATCAACGGCACCCCCCCAGCTTCCAGGTACTATTCCACATCCCAGATACGGCAGTGTCACGCCGTCTTGGGTTTGACTTGCTTGAAAGCAGAGAGTCACACCGGACCAGCACTCCTGTCCGCCCTGAACGCACAGGTGGAAAAGTGGCTGACTCCGCACCAACTGGAGATCGGCAAAGTGGTTTGTGACAACGTAAGAAATTTGTTGGCGGCATTGAATTTGGGCAAGTTGACACATGTGCCGTGCATGGCACATGTGTGTAATCTGATCGTACAATGCTTTGTGCGTAAGTACCCAGGCTCACAGGACGTCCTGAAGCAGGCCAGGATCGGCTTGGGGATGTCCGGAGGAGTACTCACAGATCACTGTTCAAGGTCTGTTTGTCTGGATAACCCGTCAGCATTGCCATTTTGCTTCCCAGGGCGATAGTGACTTGTAAAGTCAAAAGGCTGTAGCGCCAAACTCCAGCGCAACAGCCTGGCATTGTCTTCTGACACCCTGTTCAGCCACACCAATGGGTTGTGATCTGTGAATAAGGTAAACGGTTGTCCATACAAGTAAGGTTGCAGCTTTTTGAGGGCCCACACCACCGCCAGGCACTCCTTTTCAATGGCAGTGTATCTACTTCCCTGGGCAAAAGTTTCCGGCTTAGATAAGCCCCTGGTTGCTCGCCGCCATCTGCTCCGACTTGGCTCAGTACTGCTCCAAATCCAAACATAGAAGCGTCTGTATGGACGAGAAAGCGTTTAGTTGGATCAGGAGCATAAAGTACAGGTGATTTAATGAGCGCCGTCTTGAGCTGTTGGAAGGCCTGTTCACACTCTGGGGCCCATACTACTATCTTGGGGAGGTTTTTATGTGTTAGATCCGTGAGAGGTTTAGCTAGGGTGCTGTAATTAGCTAAGAATTTCCTGCAGTACCCTGCGGTACCCAGGAATGCGAGGACCTGGGTTTTAGTGCGGGGGTTGGCCACTTGGCGACTGCCTCTATTTTAGTGGGTTCTGGTTTCTGTAGCAGGCTCCCGACTCTGTGCCCTAAGTATTGAACTTCTGCCATTCCTTTTTTTTTTTTGTCATTCTTTCTTTTATTGAGGCAATTGTTAAATGGGGTACAGAACAAAGAGGGGAGGTATGGTTTTCATACAGCTTGGGGTCACGTCTATACAGTACAACATCTCCTATGAGGGACTGCCTCGTTTTATATTTTTTAGGCATTCAATAAGCTTTATAACAAAGTAGAGAAACCAGAAGCGAAACATCATGCGGGTTATGACAATTATATGTCAGGTGAATCAAGGCTTGTGTGTTATAAACGTGGCTTGGCAATAGCTTGCACATCGTATAGGTGTGGTAAAGCAGGCTTAACTGTGGATCTGAATATAAGATCTGAGTGATTACAAGTTTAAAGAAAAGTAATGTATCGCTGGAAGCATGATATAAGCTAGGTAGGAGCTAAGTAATGTTAAGAGACGTATAGTAGTATAGTCTTAGACTAGCTAGACATTCGTAGGAACATGCACGCTTTGAAGGTTTTAGGGGTGTCTTGCAGGTAATATCTCTTAAGGAAACATAAACATTTCTATTGATTATACCAGGCTAGACTTGCTTCAGGTTTGGTCTGAGCATGCTACATTTACTCTGGGAAGCTACTGTAGTCTGGAGCCACGGTGTGTTAGCGTTGTAGCGGCAAAATGAACTAAGCGTTGTTTGAGAGGCTTGTGTCGCCCTATCTTAGTAAATGCAAATCTAAATAATAACAATACATAACATCATACAGAACTGTGGTGATACCCGAAAATAACAGTGCAAGCAAATTGGACTGGCTCAAAATTAACTGGGGACGGCTATGCTTGTTCGTAGCTGTTAGTCCTGGGTGTGATGTGGCACTGTTACCTTGCTCGGGACAGCTTGGCACTGTTCGCCAGTGTCTCAGCTCGGTACAGCCTGAAAGTCTCTGTGAGACCCTGGTTGCATGGATCAGCCGATGCCCTGTCTGGGCGTTATCGTTGCGTGTCGTTGTGGGCGTCAGATATGGCCTTGTGGGTCTTGGGTGCCTCTGGGTGTATCTGGCGGTGGTCTTGTGGCCCTGCTGGGCGTCGGATACTCTCGCCTGCCTTTGGTGTCTGTTTACCGCTGGGTATTGTGGTCTGTGCGTTTCGGCCCTGAGGTCTCCATAGTGGGCCCAAGTTTAATCCTCCAGAGGAGCGTCTGGAGCCGTTGTCGGTTGTTCGTGCCCTTCTGCCCCGACGCTGTACGGGAGCTGGTGCTCTTGTGCCACGAGACAGGGTCCCGTAGGGGTCCTGGGTCTTCCCTGTTGGGATAATGCGGTGGGTGTGGTTCATCGTTTGTAGTTGGTTACCTCTAGTCCCATTCCGCCGGTGTGGTTGGCACCTGTGGGGTGTTGCCCCAATTGCTCCCAGCACGAGAGGGCCCCCATCAAGGGGATTTGTCACTTGGTGCTCCATGGCATCCCGCGGAGGTTTCCCAGGCCTCCCCACACCTCGTGCTGTGTGTTTCGTTGGTTCCGAATTGTTTGAACCTGCTGACTGCATGTGTGCCTGTAGCTTGGCCCAGAAACAGTCAAAGATTACACTGATTGAGTCTCTTGCCTGTGCGCCATTGCCTAGTCCAGCGGGCTGTCGCTCGTCTCCCATGCTGGTTGCGCTTGTGTCCGCCATCTTGGGCGCCCCAGCTCCCATCTTGCTTGGAGGAGTTGGAGGCACACTCATTTGGTGCAGAGTGTGGGGCACCCCGCCCGGCGGGGACCGGGATCTCCCCCACCGGTCCATAGAGGGGGGGGGGAAAGCTAGAATACTCGTTTGTGGCTGTTTGCCTTTGGTGGGAAAGCGGCTGTCTTTCCTTGCCTCCTCTCGAGTTAGGCCTCATTCTGCCGTTGCGGTGTTCGATCAACCCGGGCGTCCGGTGTGGTGTCGCTGTGCTCCGGCAGGCCTCCTCTGCATCGTGGGCACCATAGTAGGAGGATTTGAGCCCTGTAGCTCTGAAGGTAGGCATTATCAGCGCCTGTGTGGCAGGAGCTCCTGCAACACACGTCTTGCCCGGTCGCTGGTCAGGCTCCGCCCCCCCTGCCATTCCTATATGGCACTTACTGGGCTTTAGGGTCAGTCCGGCCTCCCTAATCCGGTCTAGTACGGCTCCTATGTGGGTCAGGTGTTCGGGCCAGGAGCAGCTAAAAATGGCTATATCATCCAAGTAGGCACAGGCATACTCCTGAAACCCATCCAGTAGACGATCTACCATCCTCTGAAAGTTAGCCGGGGCATTCTTCATCCCGAATGGCATGACCTTAAACTGATACAGGCCAAACGGAGTGACAAATGACGACTTGGGGATGGCGTCCTCGGCTAATGGAATTGCACAGATCTATTGTGGTAAGGTACTGGCCTCTGGCCATTTTGTCTAGGAGCTCGTCTATCCGGGGCATAGGGTAGGCGTCTGAGGTTGTTTTATCGTTTAGCCTCCGGTAGTCTACACAGAACCGGGTCGTGCCACCCCGTTTCGGAACTAGTACTACCGGGGAGGCCCAGGGGCTGTCAGAGTGTTCTATCACCCCTAACTGCATCATTTCCTCAATTTCTTTTTGCATATTTTCTTTAACTGCTTTGGGTATGCGATAGGCGGTTTGGCGAAGGGGTGTCTGGTCTAGGGTTTCAACTTTGTGAGTGGTTAACAGAGTGTACCCAGGTAGGTTGGAAAACGTGGCCCCCTTGTCCTGGATTAGTCTTTGTACCTGGGTTCGCTCCTGGGGGTCTAAGGTGTTCTCCTAACTGTACTTCTCCCAGGTCTCCGCTCTGGCCCTCTTAGTCTAGGAGATCTGGGAGTGGCAAATTATCATAATCTTCAGTGGCAGGTGCACAGATCGCGGTTACCTCTTCCGTGCGCTCGTGGTAAGGCTTGAGCATGTTCACATGGAGCATGCGCTTGCCTCCCGTGCCTGTGACCGCACCGATCACAAAGGTGGCATCACAAACCTGCTCTACCACCTTGTATGGGCCCTGCCAGGAAGCCTGCAGCTTGTCCTTGTGGACAGTGTCAATCCATATCTGCCAAGTGGCCCTATGTAGGGGGAACAGTCCCTTTTCTGCTCTGTGTCAGTGTGTATCAGGGTCCCTGAGGACAGGTGTCAATCCATACCTGCCAAGTGACTCTATGTAGAAGGAACAGTCCCTATTTTGCCCTGTGTCAGTGTGTATCAGGGTCTCTGAGGACAGGTGTCAATCCATATCTGCCAAGTGACCCTATGTAGGGGGAACAGTCCCTATTCTGCTCTGTGTCAGTTTGTATCAGGGTCCTTGAGGACAGGTGTCAATCCATATCTGCCAAGTGACCCTATGTAGGGGGAACAGTCCCTATTCTGCTCTGTGTCAGTGTGTATCAGGGATCCTTAGGATAGGTGTCAATCCATATCTGCCAAGTGACCCTATGTAGGGGGAACAGTCCCTATTCTGCTCTGTGTCAGTGTGTATCAGGGTCCCTAAGGATAGGTGTCAATCCATATCTGCCAATTGACCCTATGTAGGAGGAACAGTCCCTATTCTGCTCTGTGTCAGTGTGTATCAGGGATCCTTAGGATAGGTGTCAATCCATATCTGCCAAGTGACCCTATGTAGGGGGAACAGTCTCTATTCTGCTCTGTGTCAGTGTGTATCAGGGATCCTTAGGATAGGTGTCAATCCATATCTGCCAAGTGACCCTATGTAGGGGGAACAGTCCCTATTCTGCTCTGTGTCAGTGTGTATCAGGGTCCCTAAGGATAGGTGTCAATCCATATCTGCCAATTGACCCTATGTAGGAGGAACAGTCCCTATTCTGCTCTGTGTCAGTGTGTATCAGGGATCCTTAGGATAGGTGTCAATCCATATCTGCCAAGTGACCCTATGTAGGGGGAACAGTCCCTATTCTGCTCTGTGTCAGTGTGTATCAGGGTCCCTAAGGATAGGTGTCAATCCATATCTGCCAATTGACCCTATGTAGGAGGAACAGTCCCTATTCTGCTCTGTGTCAGTGTGTATCAGGGATCCTTAGGATAGGTGTCAATCCATATCTGCCAAGTGACCCTATGTAGGGGAAACAGTCCCTATTCTGCTCTGTGTCAGTGTGTATCAGGGATCCTTAGGATAGGTGTCAATCCATATCTGCCAAGTGACCCTATGTAGGAGGAACAGTTCCTATTCTGCTCTGTGTCAGTGTGTATCAGGGTCCCTAAGGATAGGTGTCAATCCATATCTGCCAATTGACCCTATGTAGGAGGAACAGTCCCTATTCTGCTCTGTGTCAGTGTGTATCAGGGATCCTTAGGATAGGTGTCAATCCATATCTGCCAAGTGACCCTATGTAGGAGGAACAGTCCCTATTCTGCTCTGTGTCAGTGTGTATCAGGGATCCTTAGGATAGGTGTCAATCCATATCTGCCAAGTGACCCTATGTAGGAGGAACAGTCCCTATTCTGCTCTGTGTCAGTGTGTATCAGGGTCCCTGATGACAGGTGTCAATCCATATCTGCCAAGTGACCCTATGTAGGGGGAACAGTCCCTATTCTGCTCTGTGTCAGTGTGTATCAGGGTCCCTAAGGATAGGTGTCAATCCATATCTGCCAATTGACCCTATGTAGGAGGAACAGTCCCTATTCTGCTCTGTGTCAGTGTGTATCAGGGATCCTTAGGATAGGTGTCAATCCATATCTGCCAAGTGACCCTATGTAGGGGGAACAGTCCCTATTCTGCTCTGTGTCAGTGTGTATCAGGGTCCCTAAGGATAGGTGTCAATCCATATCTGCCAATTGACCCTATGTAGGAGGAACAGTCCCTATTCTGCTCTGTGTCAGTGTGTATCAGGGATCCTTAGGATAGGTGTCAATCCATATCTGCCAAGTGACCCTATGTAGGAGGAACAGTCCCTATTCTGCTCTGTGTCAGTGTGTATCAGGGATCCTTAGGATAGGTGTCAATCCATATCTGCCAAGTGACCCTATGTAGGAGGAACAGTCCCTATTCTGCTCTGTGTCAGTGTGTATCAGGGTCCCTGATGACAGGTGTCAATCCATATCTGCCAAGTGACCCTATGTAGGGGGAACAGTCCCTATTCTGCTCTGTGTCAGTGTGTATCAGGGTCCCTAAGGATAGGTGTCAATCCATATCTGCCAATTGACCCTATGTAGGAGGAACAGTCCCTATTCTGCTCTGTGTCAGTGTGTATCAGGGATCCTTAGGATAGGTGTCAATCCATATCTGCCAAGTGACCCTATGTAGGGGGAACAGTCCCTATTCTGCTCTGTGTCAGTGTGTATCAGGGTCCCTAAGGATAGGTGTCAATCCATATCTGCCAATTGACCCTATGTAGGAGGAACAGTCCCTATTCTGCTCTGTGTCAGTGTGTATCAGGGATCCTTAGGATAGGTGTCAATCCATATCTGCCAAGTGACCCTATGTAGGGGGAACAGTCCCTATTCTGCTCTGTGTCAGTGTGTATCAGGGATCCTTAGGATAGGTGTCAATCCATATCTGCCAAGTGACCCTATGTAGGGGGAACAGTCCCTATTCTGCTCTGTGTCAGTGTGTATCAGGGTCCCTAAGGATAGGTGTCAATCCATATCTGCCAATTGACCCTATGTAGGAGGAACAGTCCCTATTCTGCTCTGTGTCAGTGTGTATCAGGGATCCTTAGGATAGGTGTCAATCCATATCTGCCAAGTGACCCTATGTAGGAGGAACAATCCCTATTCTGCTCTGTGTCAGTGTGTATCAGGGATCCTTAGGATAGGTGTCAATCCATATCTGCCAAGTGACCCTATGTAGGAGGAACAGTCCCTATTCTGCTCTGTGTCAGTGTGTATCAGGGTCCCTAAGGATAGGTGTCAATCCATATCTGCCAATTGACCCTATGTAGGAGGAACAGTCCCTATTCTGCTCTGTGTCAGTGTGTATCAGGGATCCTTAGGATAGGTGTCAATCCATATCTGCCAAGTGACCCTATGTAGGGGGAACAGTCCCTATTCTGCTCTGTGTCAGTGTGTATCAGGGATCCTTAGGATAGGTGTCAATCCATATCTGCCAAGTGACCCTATGTAGGGGGAACAGTCCCTATTCTGCTCTGTGTCAGTGTGTATCAGGGTCCCTAAGGATAGGTGTCAATCCATATCTGCCAATTGACCCTATGTAGGAGGAACAGTCCCTATTCTGCTCTGTGTCAGTGTGTATCAGGGATCCTTAGGATAGGTGTCAATCCATATCTGCCAAGTGACCCTATGTAGGAGGAACAGTCCCTATTCTGCTCTGTGTCAGTGTGTATCAGGGATCCTTAGGATAGGTGTCAATCCATATCTGCCAAGTGACCCTATGTAGGAGGAACAGTCCCTATTCTGCTCTGTGTCAGTGTGTATCAGGGTCCCTGATGACAGGTGTCAATCCATATGTCGAGGTGTCAATATGTCATATGTCAGGTGTCAATCCATATCCATTGTGATTTAGGAGTGTTAGGTGATTTATGCCCTTTATGGATTAAAAGCAGACTCTGCATCAACTGTGTAATTTTCCATGGGAGTTTTGCCATGGATCCCCCTCCGGCATGCCACAGTCCAGGTGTTAGTCCCCTTGAAACAACTTTTCCATCACTTTTGTAGCCAGAAAGAGTTCCTGTGGGTTTTAAAATTTGCCTGCCCATTGAAGTCAACGGCGGTTCGCCCGGTTCGCCGGTTCGCGAACGTTTGCAGAAGTTCGCTTCCGCCGTTCGCGAACCAAAGATTTTGTGTTCGCGACATCACTAATTACAATGCAAGCAGGGGCCTCAGCACGTTCTGTTCCAACTCGTCTTTTAGCGACTCCTTGTTGGTTAGTCGACTTATTGTACCGCACTGCGGAATGTGTTGGCACTTCATAAATAACAGTGATAAAACATATTTGCTTTTGGTTTTTGGTATATGGAGAGATAAATCAGTGGATAAGGCTCCAGTGTATATTCTTCCCTAACACTAGGGACATGTTTAATGTACCATTCCTAGTTAAACTATTTGATAATATGACTGTATGTTTATTAGAGTGGCCTATTCCCATTTAACATTACATCTCTAGATTGTAAGTGTACTTGGCCTGGAATCTCATGGCTACGGAAATTAGAACATGCATCCATTACAGTGTGAGCTGCGATTCATTAACACTTTGTATACAACACTCAGCTAAATCTCTTTATATGTTTAACATCTGTTTCGCTAAGCTCGATCAATCTGCGCATTCAATTATGTAAGGAACCCACAAAACAACGATTTTTAATGGATCCAGTTAACTGCGCTATTAACAACCACAAGCTAAGTAAGTGCAGCACTTTGACTTAAGACGAGAGTTAAGAAAACACATTCCAAATTCATGGTTATTTATTTGCTATTAATAATATTAGCATCGTTTAGGCACTTTACTCCTCTGACCCCCTTATAAATAAACAGGACACAACTTCATTCTCAAATCACTTGCCAGATTTGGTCAATGGTTGTACATAAGATGACAAAACCCAGAACTTTGTATGTGCCCCTAGCAGTGAGCAGGGACAGTTCCAGAGAAGACAATACATCAAATCACAGTTTTTTAAATTCTCGTTTGAATGAGGCATCTCGTGTTTACTCCAATAGACAATGAACATAATGATCGTACCCTATCCTCACACCTTCAAGCAAAACGGAAGGGAGACTGCAGTCACCAAAACAACTTTAGCTTAATGAAGTAGTTTGGTGTATAGAACATGTCCCTGCAGTCTCACTGCTTAATCCTCTGCCATTTAGGAGTTAAATCATTTGGTTTTCACAGCTCTAGTCTTACTTCCCCTGGCTGAGACTCACACAGTCTCCCTACACACTTCCTGAAAAATAGTCTAAATTATTTTGCTTCCTCTAGTGCACACTATGTTTAATTTAGAATTTCTACCTGCTACACTATCCTATATGTTATTACATTTTAATTAACAGAGCAGGAGATTTAAAAAAAAAACTAAAAAACTTCGAAAGTAAACACACTATGCCGTAAGATCTCTTTGAAAATTAAATAATTTTTTCCATGCAGGCCGTGTATGTCACTAGTGCTGCGTAAACAGAAACACAAGTGACACCTCGTAAATGACAGATAATTGAGTACGACAAGAAACAATTCACCCCGCATTTAGGTTCTGTTCAGTGATCCGGCCATATGCCTGGGATGCATGATTAAGGTAAAATAGCAGAAACATTGCATTATATTTTGAGGATAATTACCCTCCAAGAAATAAAACTATCACAGACCTTGGAGTGTCGCCTGTGTTCCATGTTGTTGAGATAATTGAGTAGTGAGATTGTAGGGAGATGTTTTATGTACCAAAACTGCTTCATTAAGATAAACTTTTTTTGGTGCCTGTAGTATCCCTTTAACAATTGCAAATTATAGAACAAACATAAAGGATTGATTATGAATCAGAACTGAAAGATAGAATAACCCACATGTGGGTCAGTGACAGCGAAGGTTATTATTGATGGATAATAAGATGCTTGCTGGGCTCATTGATTAATCCAGGAATCTGTGAAAGCCACCAATATGTTCTTCAGGCAGAGAGAGCATCACTATAAGGGTTGTTCTATTAAAGAGCACATTGGTGAGAACTTCAATATATGGTTTGTATTCACATTAATTTTAATTTATGATTCCTCAGGGCGGGGGTCAGCAACCTATAGTACATGAGGGGATTTTACACAAGGCTGCCAGACCCAAATAGGCTGTGGAGACATGAGGATTCAGAAGATGGTAACAGACAAATTAATTCTAAGAAATAGCATCAGCACATCGATAGACTTCAAAGTCTTGTTTTGGCATATGCCTGATTAAGACGTTGGTCCTCCGTGCCATGTGTAAAGTGTGGCAGAACCATTGGGCACCGATGCGGTCTGACCGGGGAGTGGAAAAATAACGTGCCAGCTCTGGGATGTAGCTTTTTTCCCCAATGGTGGGAGGTGATGTTAGAGGGTGGAAATGCCAAAGAATAGCATCATAAGATGTAATGAAGTGGGACACTTGGAATTAAATGGGTGGTTAGCCTAAAATTGTGCATCAATTACTCAGGGGACCCGAGGGGATTTATAGATGGTGGATGCCTGGGACTGTATCACAGCTGACTAAGGAAGCTCAAGAGGAGTGAAACACTTTTTGACCAGTTAATGATTCTTTCTTTGCTAGTGTGTTACTATTTTTAATTTATGTTTTAGCTTTTTGCTGTTTTATCTGTTTGTTTTATAATAAACTGTTTAAGTACTATTACTGGTCCTCTAAAGTTCCAAGAGTCTTTATTGCGAATGGTGCCATCCCCTCTATATTGGCACTATACCTGTGACCCTGGGAGCTAGGATTTTAAGGCTCTTAATAAGTTGAGCTTAAAATCTTTTTTTTTATATTAAAGTAGCAAGTGGTTTTAAGATATTACACATTGGTCGTCTCTCTCTTTTGCCTCTCTGCTTGGAGTGTTTACCAGACCAAGAGAGTGGTGTGATGCTACCCTAAAAGCACAAAAGCATTATTTACCGAGCTAATACATTTAGGCTCTGACACATGTGAGTGATCTGACCTTTTATATACAGTACAATTACAATCTGCACTATACGCTGTTTGTTTTCTGTACCCAGCGGATATCCCTGTAAATGCCAAGATTATTAGGGGAGAGCAAGCTATTTGTTTGTATCCAGCACTAAGGGTGTAGGTGTTTAATTTGTACCACGTTTTGCATTGTTTAGTGTGGGCGTGGGGAAGGAGGGTTTTCGCACACGAGTGTTTAGAGCTCCTGATTTATAATTTGCACTTAAGTGCTTTAAAATTGACACACTCATCAATAGATCATTGAGAAGGGTAAAAAAGCTTGAAAGAACAAGAATTACCCAAGAAGGTTGTAGAAAACCTGAGCAGATTTTAGGGACTTTTTAACGGATTGAAGACTTGGGTAAAATGATAAAGGGATGTAAAGGGGAGGACTGAATCAAAGACAACACAAAGGCAGTGAGTTTAAAAAGATGGGAGTAATGTGCGTGCCATCAGCTCGGAGGATAGACGGCGGTGGATTAGTTTTATAAGAAGGAAGATAAGGAGCTAAGTTTTAGAAAGTGGCGCGATATTCAATTTTAGCCATTTATTTTGGAACTGGAAATAGTACACAATAAAAACGAAGAATGGAAGATTTTAGCTATGAAGAACGTCTCTAAAACTTGAACTTTGATTCCTTAGAAAACGGAGGCAATGCGACAACATTACAAAATAATTTGTTGGTGCCCTGTTCACTAAGAGGACTATAAAAAGGACAAGACTTCATCCATTGCGATATGAAAAAATGGAGTTTCATCTCCAGCAGAGTTAAGGGTTCTAGATAGTAAGAACAGCCAAGATATAAAATGATCTGCTCCTTCGTATATTTTTTAAAATATATCTGTGTCACGTATTCATCTGCTTATAAAAATGTGGTTAATGGCATTTACTGTCCACACAGGAAAAGTTGTGCCGAGCAGCAACCAAATCCACAGAAGGGTTTGTGCTGAGCAGCAATTATGCAAATGGGAACCTGGTAACAGACTTTGGGGTCAAAGGCCAGTTACAGCCTATCAGATCTAAAGGAGGGGTGTTTAGGCCCACTTCTCATCCTGCTCAGTGCCCTGTCATGGTTTCCCTTGTGGTTGTCCGAGAGCGCGTTATTGATTCTGGTTCTTCTGGTTATTTGACTTTGGCTTTGTTTTTGACTTCCCTGTTTTCTGGCATCCCTGACCCCTGGCTTTTCCTTATCGTTGTGTCTCTTTCTGTATCCCTTGATCTCGGCTATTCCTGACTATTCTTTGGTACGTTAGTCCGGCCATTCTAAGGTCCGGTATACGTTACCTATCAGTCCTCTGTGTTACACAATTCTACGTGCTGGATCATTCTGTAATCCTGACAATCTGTAAGTTTTGATTGTTTTAGGAAACCATTTTTCAGGTTGAACTTGATGAAGTTGAGGCTTGTTTCCCCCTAGATTAGTGTGAGTATGCCTTGTATTCTTCAGTTCGGTACAGTCGTGTCTGCAGCCCCCAACAGTCTAGGAAGATGAAAGATAACAGGGAGCTTGTTCCAGTGTAACCTCATTTGAAAGGGACCTGCTATCGCACACCTGGCAAATAAAGGAAAATCGTAATGCAAGGGAAAACCCAACAAGGAATTTAAGTCCTAATCTGGCTCCACTCGAACGCACTGGATTTTGCTTTGCATCTGTCACATTTTTGCCATTTTTACTTATGTTAGTATAACTAGTTGAAGCCAGGTTCATATTTTAGGTAAACCTTGCCATTATTTGGTTTGTTTTTCAATAAAAAATTCAAAATAAAATTACACGGTTTTGTGGATTTTCGTTACGCACATCTGAGATTTATTTTGTAAGGAATATTGAAAAACTTGACTTGATTTTCGAATTGGGATGGACGAATGTCATCCATTCCGTCTTGATCCATCGAACGTTGACAACCATTTTAATTCTACAGAAATAACAAGCTTATTAAAGCCATAAGAAATGAGTGGATTAGACGTACCGTCAGCATCATGAATTGGAATAGCAGATAAATGGATTCCTCGAAATGAAGTTGTTTCTCTGACGGGAGACGGGTAGACCATTCGGTCTTGATTTTGCATTGTTTCATTAAGGACTCTGCGAGTAGGAGTATAAGTTACTTAAACCGTATATGTTTCTTTAATACAAAGAAAACAGCCATCACGTGCGTTTTACATGCATATTAACTTTACACAAGAGTATTCTGAGCAAATTCAATGGAAACTACATAATGCCTATATGTAGATCATCTGTGACAGTTTGAAAGTCGGCCAGAGGAGATAAAATAGGAACATTGTATTTTTTACGGAGTATAATTATACTTTACTATCATAAATTGACATCTGAAAGTAATTTAGTAGAACAATGTGGCTCATGATTGGTGCTTGAGTTCGTTCCAAAACTGACTTACTTTATTCCCCATTTCATGCAACTTTCAGTTCTGAGATCTATTTCAAACTATGCTCGTTTTACGATTCTAAAAACATTGCTAATTTAAGGAATGGGTCCTAACCTTAATAGTTCATTTGTGTCTTTTCACAAAAATTGGTTTGTCCTTGAAGGTTTGCTGACGGCATGTTCACAAAAGAGTATGTTGGGATGAACTGACAGCTGATTTGCGTTTTGAGTTTGTTAACCTCTTCTCACCCAATCCCCTCCATACATCTATGTAATAAAAAACAAGCTTTTTTGCATTCTTTTTTATATTTTGCAGGAAATGTGGAAATCTGCACTCCCAAGCACAGCTGCATATTATGCAGAAATACCTGTATTTGAGATTTGTGTAGATTTTACACCTACTGTATGACTTAAAGGAGCACTTACATCACAGCAATTGTATCTAAATGGTGCCACAGACGCTTTCTTATCTTTAGGGGTTATACCATTCTCAAACGCTTTAACCCCAAAGGCTGTCTCCAGCTCTGGATCTCCAGGTTCCCCAGCAGCACCCGGTTTCTGAAACTGAGCTTCAATAAATGCGGACTATCGCTGGGATGGGGTGCCACCGATTGGCTAGCGAGAACAGTAGCCCTCAATTAATAAAAAGAAGCTGGAGGCAGCCTTTGGAGTTAAACCCCTTAAGGTAAGAAAGCACCCAGGAGCCACATGCACCATAACTACTTCATTTAAATAAAGTTGTTATGGTGACCTGAGAGGACCTTTGAATGATGAAACTCTTTCAATTGGAGAAACTATGGAAAGAGGTCAATTTTGAATACATGTAAACTTTGCATATGTCACATAACTAGTGGTTTAGGTTTTTTGTTTAGTTTGGGCCTATTTACTGTGTCGTTACTGGTTAGCTCGCTAGCGGAGCATTCAGCAATAATGTCAGATCAACTCAGTTGAGAGATCACTGTGACTACACGCCTCGGTCTGGGGCAAATCTGCTGAGCAGTGCAGTGTTAGGGTTAGTGTTTGCTAGGGTAAGGGTTCATTACAGTAAGTTAGGTTAAAGATACAATATACTACTGTTTAGTAGATATACCTTAGATTAAAACTTGCATGTATTTAATTAGACATTTTTTCATTGGGGTAACAGCTTGTAGTATGTAAAAGCGACAGTTCTCTTGTCTGTAGGCTTTGCATGCCCTCTCCTTCTAGCCCCGCCCAGACTATCTGGGACTGTGCAATCACAGACTTTTCAGATGCAGCTCAATGAGAAGTCTTTGCAAGGCAGGTGCTCTGGGTAGTTGCTGCCTCTTGAGTTTATCTTCACTGAGTTAACTAAAACCAGGAAGTTATAATACTGGTTATCTGATTGACAGCCAGGGGGGTGTAACCGGGTTCATTTATTAGAATGGCAATTTCTATAGAAACCTGCATTTTTTATCAAAGTTAAAAACAAAGAGGACACCCTCTTCACACACACGGCTTTAGGTGCGTGGAGTGGTATTTAAGGTTAGCTAGGATTAGTTAGAATTACGTCTAGTTAGGGTTAGGTTTTAGCATTGATAAACGTTAGGGATGGTTATAGACAGAAATAGAAAAGTTAGGTAGGATTAGAACTATTAGGTAACGTTTAATGAGGGTCACTATGGGGACACAGATAGTGTCACTTCACCAAATAGTCTATTGGGAAGCAAGCAAAAAGGCAACATAAAGGCACATCTCTACTGTGATCCTAAAAACTTATGTGGAGTATTGTGGAGTATTGATGCTCATGTGGAGTATTGATGCAATTGGGAGCTAAAGCAAAATGCAAAACTTGTGTCTGAACTTCTAGATCACACAATAATCTACTAAAATTCAATATATATATATTTTTTAAAATACAATTTACCAGGAAAACTGCAGAAATTGGTAATGAAACCGCCATGGAAAAATAGTCACGATACCCCATCTGAAATAGGCCAAGTTATCTTCCTTTGCAAGTTTGACGGATCGCCGGGCACCCCGACCGAGTACGTCCGTCAATCGCTGCTTCCTAGTAATCCTTGAGTACCATAAGCACCACACCGAACACCATAACCACCGTAAAGCCCACGAACCGCCGCAGCTTGATTGGGGTCTCGCCGTTCTCCACACACCCTGGACCCAAGAGCAGGATCCAGCATCCAGTGGGTAGACCTCCTAGTCCAGAAAGCGTAGCAGGAACAGTTTTTAGAAGAGCTAGTGATTATACTCTGTAGAATATTGCATGTTCTATGTTTCTATTGATTATGTATGGATTGACATAAGCAACAGATGGTATAAGTCACAAGGCTTTCTTTGTCTGAGAGCTCTGGAATGTGGATTTGGGGGTCTTGTCCTTATATGGCTAGAGTTATAGTCTGACGTCATTATGGTCATATCTATATAGTAACTGAACACGAGGTCTCTTGGCTCTTGGCTCTCTTTCCTGTACAACGATTTAACTCTCCCATCAGAAGTCCAGCAATTACCATCTGCTGTTGAATGTCCATTATCCTGTAACATCCTTTGTTGTTTTATTATGTATCAGTAACTAAGAATAAACCTGAAGAAACCGTAAGTCAGATTGCGTATTAGTACTTTTCAATAATATAGACGTATATTATTGTGGCGAGCAAATTTGGCCCAAGACTATCTATACAAAAGACGTATATATCAATCAACTGAAGAGAAGAGGAAATTAAGAAGATTTAACTGTATTGATTTGATTTCAACCAGATTTTACATACTCAGGGGAGCAATGTGATATAGCAATCCCCTGAATGGATGTAGTTCTTCAATCCCCCAAACATGAGCCAAGACTTCATGAAGGGGTAAAAGCATTCCCTTTAATGGAAGCCACAGCTGTCCTTTTATGCAAGTCCCCAAGCAAGGTATACGCCCACATGGACCTTGTTGGGGACGGGACACAAACTTAAAAACCGATAAAAACAAGATTACATAGTTACATAGTTACATAGTTACATCGCTGAAAAGAGACTTGTGTCCATCAAGTTCAGCCTTCCTCACATTTGTTTTTGCTGTTGATCCAAAAGAAGGCAAAAAACCTAGTCTGAAGCGCTTCCAATTTTGCAACAAACTAGGAAAAAATTCCTACTTGACCCCAAAATAGCAGTCAGATGTCTCCTTGGATCAAGCAGTTATTATCCCACTAATTAGAAATGATATTCCTGTATGTTATGTTTTTGCAAGTATCTATCCAATTTTAGTTTAAACATCTGTATAGACTCTGACAAAACCACCTCTTCAGGCAAATAATTCCAGGTGGGTCCACCCCTTCTGACCCTCCCCTCCTTTTGTTGTTTCTGAACAGGAGGAGTACAAAGTCTCCTCTATAATCGACTCCAGACTTTCTTGAGGGTCTCTGCAATATTTGGTTGATTGAAGGGGTTATAGGCCTGCCGATCGTTCTTGGGTTTCTGCTTCGGACATACATGAGGGCCGCAAAATGGTCATCAAGTGGGGGGTACTGTCACAGCTCCCTGTGATTCTGCCGGCATGGCCACACTGAAACATAGCGGCCACGCAGACAGAAAAATATTATACTTACCTCGGTCACGGCAAACCGCTGCCCGACCTTCTATTCCAGTCCCCAGCGAGTGCGGCGTTCCTAGAGACACCGGCCGCTGCAGTTGCAGTTCTAATAGGAAACTTACCTCTGCCCACATCAAAGATGGCGCCAACTTGCGTGCGACGTTACGTAATAGACACACACGCATGTTTTGGGATTAGAGGTCAGAGACAGTCAATTACAGCCTAAGGACAGTTATTTAAAACCAAATTACCTTTCTGTCAGGGGCTGTCGTGGTTTCCACTATGTGGTTATCCGAGAGTATTTGGACTATTCTCAGGTACTTTAAGTCCGGCCATTCTAAGGTTTGGTTAGACGTTATCCATAGTCCTAGGTGTGATACTATTCTGCATGCTGGATCAACTGTAATCCTGATACTGGGGGGCTACCTGTCATTCCAGGCACTCCCCCTGCTGGCACTACTATGGGAGGCTATTGCGTCCATGTGAACAAGCAGCAGAGGGACTGCCTGGGATGCCATGCAAGTCCCCGAATCTCGATAGCTGGCAGGGGATTGCCAGCAAGCATGGATGGCAGAGACGTACCATGCCGCCCTCCGGCGTTTAGAGCCAGGTCCCCAAGGACGGCATAGTGCGCCCGCCGTCCTTAAGGGGCTAATTTGTTGCACAGCCAGCCCAGCAACACCCTTTCTACGTCATGGAGGTGGGAAAGATAATATACAAGCAAATTGTTTCGTTTTGTACAACTCATAAAAATACATTGAATGAAATGTGTATCAGACCTCAGACTTTTTGCAGAAAAAATATATATATTTTATTTGTTTTTGCATTCAGACATGCAGTCTAAACTGGGTTGGTGATTATTGTATTTACTGCAGTAACATTATTGTGTTTGACGTCAAACACACGCTGGAAAATATAGCTAGATACAACAGCAAGCCAAACCCAGTCTCACTTTAGACTCAATGGCCCAAGCTAGTCCAAAGGATATTTTTCTATGTTACTGAACTACGTAATCTAACACTTGGATAAATGACAAAATGATACTCTCCTATCTCCAACTCGAAGTAGTTCTAAGGGCCCCTGTTACAAAGACCCATCTTATTGTTATATTTTGCCTCTTATTTAAACCCTATTTTACCAGCATTCAGTTCATACGAACGGATTACACGAACTGTTAGTCGGTACGAATGATGGACCACCCGGCCTTTGGCGTGTGCCGCCACTTAACCTCGTCACCCCGCGAAGTACCGAATGGCCGACCACCCGGCGAGCGGAGTGTGCCGCTCATTAACCGCACAAGGCGTTGCGGTCTGCGGTTAACCACAAGCTAATCGACGGTCCCAGGGGACCCTCCATTCGTGCCCAATTCCCCGAAGGGAAACTACCGAAAGACTCACGAATGGGGTACCACCTACGTTCTGGCATGTGGCATCGATTAGAACGTTCATTTTGCTGTTAACCGCAGGTTAAGTACCCCTTCCGGGCGGTCTCCATTCATGTCCCGATCGGCCGGGACAACCAGACTGGTAGCGGGGATACATATATCCACACAGTCATGATGATTGACAAAAGCCCTATTTGTTTTCTTTGGTGGAGGCAAAGTTACCCCAAAATGCTTTTTACTAAATGGTATACCTTTTCTGAGACACCAATTAGTCCCAAATGGAGAAAAATTCAATGGAAGCCAAAACATTTATTTAAATGGCCTTGCGGATAACTGGCTGGAGAAAAGACAAATACATTTTTTTTGGCATAAAATAGTACACCAAGTGTGACCATGTGTACAAGGTGAGAAGAAGTACCATTCTAATTAACCCTTTTAACGGTACCGTAAAGAACAGAGCAATGCTTTCCTCTACAGCACCAAAATAATACATTCATGCTGGGGTCTACGAGACCTCAGAGTGTAATTAGAAAGTACAGATCGTCTCCCCAACAATGATGTCATTATTAATGTATATAATCGCTGTTCACTTAAAATCCAGATGATGATACAAGGAATGATGAATTGTGTCTTAATAGAAGGAGTTCATACTCGTTACGTTAATGTCCACAATTGTATCTATTGGGCATGTATATATTTTGTGGTTTGAGTCAGGTCTGTCGCTGTGTAGATTGAGCCTTAGAAGTTTGGATCCTCTTACAGAGATATATTAAGTCAATAAACTAGATCTATATAAATAATGGTATCAAGCTGGAAAGAAAAATTGTACAAGAAAATTGCATGTCCACTTAGTCTATAATTTAATGGAGGTATTAAAAAGTATTTTGCATTGCTAAACATATTTCGTTTGTAGAGATTTCTGCTGACTGGTTTCTTTGGAGACCCTACGCTGCGGCTGCGCTGATGAAGTGTGAACAAAGTAGAGAAGTGATGAATCTATCCTACTGGGATACTTAACGCTTCCTTAACTTCTCGTCCAAGAAATTCCATAACAGCTTATTTTTTCTAAAAAAAAAAAAAGTAATGATTTTCTTAAACACTGTGGAATGCAAAATTCAGTATCAGACATGTTCCTTGCATGTCTTTTATTGCTTCCAGGATATTTTATGAAGTGTCAGGACACTCTGACCCCAGTCTATGTTTAGGCAACATAATTTTACACTTCATTCAAAGTTAAGAGCCGTACTTCATTTACTGCATCAGATCCTTCTATCGCCCTTACCACCCTCATTGTGAGCTCAGCTCGGTTTGACAAAATTTATCACAAGGATTTGCAATAAGTCTTCATAGCTAAGCCAGGGCTTAAAATATCATGTTGGTGGTCAGGTCATGGGTTAGATCTTCAGTCTATTTACTCCAATAAAGAATAAAAATGGATATATATATATATATATATATATATATATTTTTTTTTTTTTAAATAGCTGTGACTTTAAGTGGTTGAACGGGCATTTAAAACCCATGCAGATATTTTAAAGGTTACTCGAGTCTAAGAGTTCAATGTTGCCAAAATATAAAACGATAAAAACACTCTCCTGGATTTTTAATACCGTGTTTGTTTATTACCTATATTTAATGCCGCTCTGTCACCAACCCCTCCCCCCACTCCCTCCCCCCCCCCCCAAAAAAAAGTATATTGCAATGCAGCCAAAAAGTGTACTACAGAAACAGGAGAGACTGCTTTTTCTTACATAGTCCTACGGAGTTACTGCCGTCAAGTTGTGTCAATTTCCTCAGCTATCACTGGTGATGACTGTGGGGATAAAAACTCTGTCTATGGGGGATCCTCGGTCTGTGACATGTTAAACATTTCACCCCTTTGCTGCAAACAGTGTAACAATAACTCCGACAGTGTCATTGGGGCATCATGAGCTAATATAAAATCTGTGCACAGTGGGGGGCGGAGCCAAGCATCTGATCTGAACGGTCGCATCTCAACTGAGCTCCGTGAAACTAGCCCTGAATTACAAGTAAAACAAAGCAAAAATCCACATACTCGACACCGCTGGGATCCCCGACCAACCCACACCGATATGGGACACAAAACCATAAAACAGATGGCTGACAAACCAAATCTGGGCATGAATATAGGAGATTTGTGGCGGCTGGCACATGGCGCCTCGCATGCCAAGATGGCGGCCTACCCCGACGACAGCTCCGACTTCTCAGACGATCACACCCTGGGGTCTGGGGATCTCCTCATGCCTAACCCGCAAGGACCAATAGAGACACCGGCACCAACCTCATCCAAGAAGGACTGGTCACCGGTAACAAGGGTCGACATGCAAGAATTACTGTCAGGCCTCAGACAGGACATTCACGCGGACGTTACCGCACTCCGCACCGATATCCAAGGCCTGACAGGCCGCATGGGGACTCTGGAAACAGACTCCCAGAATGCCAAACAGCAAATAACTCACCTGCAAACAGAGGTGCGGTCACTACAAAAACAGCATGCAGCCCTGGAGCAGAGGTTCACATCCATGGAAGACGCCAAGAGAACCAAAAACCTTAAGTTTAGAGGGGTGGTGGAGGCAGTGCCGGACGCAGAATTACAACACTTTGTTAGACGCCTATTGGGCACGATATTGCCCCCCAAACAGGCAAAACTGATGACAACTAGAAACATGTTCAGGATCCCTAAACCCATCAAAGCTCCTGTTGCGGCTCCCAGGGACCTGATCATACGCTTCCAGACTAGACAAGACAAAGCCGCGGTGATGAATGCCCTACGGGGACAATCACCTTACAAGTTTGAAAACTCCTCACTCACCTTCTTTGCAGATCTATCCGGGAACATGCTGGCGTGGCGAAAATCCCTCCAGCCTCTCACAACGCTGCTCTGCTCACACAGCATTGTCTACCGGTGGAAGGCAACCCGTACCCTGATGATCAGCCACGAGGATACCTCATACCCGGTCCACAACTTAGAAGAAGTGGCAGTAATCCTGGGGAACCTGGGCCTCCCAGCGAACTCACTCTCCAACGCCACAAACAAACTGGCGAACGCATCACACAACTGGGATCTGGCGAACGTAACCACCTTCATACCGGACAGTCCGAGAGAAGCCACACAAATCTGACCGAGCTTTGGTTAATCCTCAACAATGTCAGCACCTTGCTTTCTCGCTAATATTGTTATATGTTATTATTTCTGCTTACATTATACCACTTCTGTTTATGCTAACAACTTACGGATCACCGGGACTCACAAAGACCCGACAAAGACCACCGGAGAGCGGTGACTAGAGACAAGTAGGATGAACACAAACCAACCCTCTGACAAGTCCCCCAGACAGGCCAACCCTACCCATTGGGAGAGTGTATATCAGAATAGCACGCACCCCGCGTGAACTACCCCAATAGCGCCCCAACCCAGAGCAGACAGCACCAAAGTACCCCAAATGTAACCCTCACAATGCCCTACCCCCCCCTTTCCCCTTCCCCCCCACGCCTCAAGGTACTCTAAGGGCGATAACATACTGTTACGGTTACCTCCAAGCTAGCTGAAGGCTGGACCGCTTGGATGTCCTGGTTCCCGAGTGTGGAGAGAGAGAAGCGCTGCTCCGTTCAGCATACCACAAGAATCCTGTGAATATAACGCAATCCCACTAGCTCTAGTATAGCTAGGATACCCTGGTTCCCACAAAACGAGTCGAGGCTGCGATTTGAGGGTCAAACACGAACTGGCTTTAATGGCACAGGGACAGCGTTATTTATGCAAAATCCCAGGTCCAGGGACAGCCCCCTCTGGACCTGATGGGATACAGGGACAATACGCACAGTTGACCAATGACAGTACCCTTCATCGTTTGAAATAGTCACCGCCCAGCTTGGAGATAATGATTCCAATGGTTATGGTAATTCAATTATCTCCAAGTGTCCAGAATCCCACGTGTATTTCCAACATGTAAAAACAGCATAAAATACATATTTATAACATTTTACTTGGCACCCCTTACATTCTACTATTCATTAGATAGCTCAGGTCTGAGCGCATCATATTGTAACGAAAATATACACCAACACGCAGGATTCAACTCAACTGAAGACAACACATAGGGGAGATACGTCTACCGGACCTTAGAATGGCCGGACTCGACGTATATGAGAGGAGTACAGAGTCAGGAGTGATCCGAGGTCAAGGGCACAAAGAGACAGCGTAAACTAGGACTAGCCGGGGTCTGGTACACGGTAAACAGCAACCTGGCAAACAGAACAGATAAGGATAAAGAGAAAACGTAGTCAGAAACAAAGCCAAGGTCAAGTATGAAGGAACACAACTGAACACAACAAGCGCTAAAGGGAACTGAAACAGAAACCACGATAGGAAGGAACTAAGGGAAAAAGGTGAGTATAAATACCTTAGCATCTATTTTGATTGGCCCCTGTCACATCCACGCCCCCAAAAGGTAAGTGTATGGGGAGTGAGGCATGACAGGGACCAATGGGAGGCCTTTGCCAATTTAGGCTCCCACTGTCCCTTTGTCAGGATCGGGACAGGGATCCAACACGCAGAGTACAAAGAGTAGCAGATACGTATACCGGACCTTAGAATGGCCGGACTTAACGTAATACTACGTATAGAATGGTCAGGAACAAGCCGAGGTCGAGGGAACGAGAAGACAGGTAAGCGAGAGACAAGCCGGGTCAAGGATAACAGAGAAGACAGGTAAGTAATAACAAAGCCGGGTCAGAACCAAAAGACAAGAGAATACAAGAGCACTGTGTGACTAGGCTGGCTAGAACCACGACAGGGCAATGAGCAAATGCTGAGAGCTCCCTTAAATACCCTGGTTCTAGAGACTAATCACGCCTCCGCCGAGACCTGATTCGTGTCCGGGATTTGACTGACAGGTCGGGCTAGAATAGCGTCATGACGTCGACTATTGAGCGTCACGTTACAAAAAGGCATAGTTCTCTCGCGGCCGGCGTTTACATGCGCAAGGGGACCGCGAGGAACGGGAGAATCATGCCGTCTGGATGGAAAAACGTCTAAGTCTCTACCCATCTCAGGGGTAGAGACTACAGGTACCCTGACAGTACCCCCCCTCTCAGAAACGCCCACCGGGCGGAAGGAACCGGGACGAGATGGAAAGCGGGAATGAAAAGCCCTGCGAAGACGAGGAGCATGGACATCCTCCTGTGGTACCCAGGTCCTCTCTTCTGGACCATATCCCTTCCAGTCAACCAGGTATTGGATTTTCCCCCGGGAGATTCGAGAATCGATGATGGAGTTGATTTCGTACTCCTCCTGACCTCAACCTGAACAGAGTGAGGAGAGGAGACCTTGGAGGAGAATCTGTTACAGATCAGGGGTTTTAGCAAGGAAACATGAAAGGAATTAGGAATACGTAAGGCAGAGGGGAGCGCTAGGCGATACGCAACAGGATTAATTCGATTCAGGATCCTATAGGGTCCAATGTAGCGAGGAGCGAATTTCATAGACGGCACTTTCAAACGAATGTTTCTAGTACTCAACCATACCCTATCACCAGGGACAAAACTAGGAGCCGGCCTTCTGCGTTTGTCAGCGTGTTTTTTATACAGTATAGAATTATGTAGGAGAATTTGTCGAGTCTGATCCCACAACTTCTTCAGATTGGCAACATGAGTATCAACCGACGGTACCCCCTGGGAAGAAGGAACCGAGGGAAGAATGGAAGGATGAAAACCATAATTCATGAAAAAGGGGCTAGAGCGAGTTGAATCGCAAACAAGATTATTGTGTGCGAACTCTGCCCAAGGAATCAGACCGACCCAATCGTCCTGGTGTTCAGAAACAAAACAACGCAGATATTGTTCAATCTTTTGATTGGTACGTTCAGCGGCTCCGTTAGACTGAGGGTGATAAGCAGAAGAAAAATGCAATTTAATGCCTAGTTGAGAACAGAATGATCTCCAGAAACGTGAAACAAACTGGGAACCTCTATCAGAAGTAATCTCGGAAGGTATCCCATGTAAGCGAAAGATCTCTTTAGCAAAAATCTCCGCTAATTCAGGTGAAGTCGGAAGTTTAGGTAAAGGCACGAAATGAGCCATCTTGGTAAACCTATCCACCACTGTGAGAATAACAGTGTGCTTTTTCGAAACAGGCAAATCCACAATAAAATCCATCGCCAAACAGGACCAAGGTTTTTCTGGAACTTCCAGGGGATGTAAGAGACCACAAGGAAGCGAATGAGGTAGTTTAGTCTTAGTACAGACCTCACAGGCTCCGATAAAATCCTTAATATCCCTCCGTAAAGAAGGCCACCAGAAATCCTTAGAGATCAAGGAATATGTTTTGCGAACGCCCGGATGACCAGCCACCTTACTCTCGTGAAGACACTGTAAGAGCTCCAGTTGGAGTTCAGGAGGAACGAAGTGTCTAGACGCAGGAGTCAGTCTAGGTGCCAGATGCTGCAAGCTCCTGATCTGATCAAGAAGCGGAGAATGGATTTTGAGAGTTGTGTTAGCGATGATATTACACTTAGGTACTATAGAGGATAAAACCGGCTCAGATATGGCAGAAGGTTCATGTTGGCGAGACAAGGCATCAGCTTTAGAATTCTTAGAACCAGGCCTATATGTGAGTATGTAATTGAAGTGAGTGAGGAATATAGACCAACGGGCCTGTCTCGATGATAATCGTTTAGCCTCCCCAATATAGGATAAGTTTTTATGATCCGTCAAAATGGTAACAGGATGCAAAGTCCCCTCCAATAGATGTCTCCACTCCTTTAAAGCCATGATAACCGCTAGGAGTTCCCTGTCACCAATGTCATATCTGCTCTCAGTACCCGATAATTTTTTTGGAAAAATACCCACATGGATGTAATGGTTTATCCACACCCAACCTTTGGGACAGGATGGCACCTATACCCGTCTCAGAAGCGTCAACTTCGAGTAGGAAAGGCAGAGTAGTATCAGGGTGAACTAAAATTGGTGCGGAAGCAAACAGCTCCTTGAGAGTCTTAAAAGCCAGAAGTGCTTCAGTAGACCAATTCTTAGTGTCAGCCCCTTGTCTGGTCATATTGGTGATAGGAGCAATAATAGAGGAGTAACCCTTAATGAAACGTCTGTAATAATTAGAGAAACCAATAAATCTCTGAATGGCCTTGAGACCCTTAGGTAAAGGCCAATCTAAAATGGATTGGAGTTTCTCCGGATCCATTTCAAACCCCTCTCCAGAAATCACGTAACCAAGAAAGGTAGTCTGGGATTGGTCAAAGCTAAATTTCTCTAATTTGCAGTACAAGCCATGTTGAAGAAGTTTGTGCAAAACCCTTCTGACCTGTCCGTGGTGAGTCTCAATATCCCTGGAATGTATAAGTATATCATCGAGGTATACAATAACACAGTCATGTTGAAACTCCCTAAGAACTTCATTAATTAGATCCTGAAATACCGCCGGGGCATTACAGAGACCAAAAGGCATTACAGTATACTCATAGTGCCCATAACGAGTATTGAACGCAGTCTTCCACTCGTGTCCCTGCTGAATTCTCACCAAGTTATAAGCACCTCTGAGGTCTAACTTAGTGAAAATCTTGGAACCCTTTAATCGATCAAAAAGCTCGGTGATCAAGGGGATCGGATAGGCATTTCTAATGGTTATCTTGTTCAAACCTCGGTAGTCAATGCAAGGTCTTAAAGAACCATCCTTCTTTTTAACAAAAAAAATCCAGCCCCAGCAGGGGAGGAGGATCTCCTAATGAACCCTTTGTCTAGGTTTTCACGAATATACTCCTCTAAGACTAAGTTCTCATTCGTAGACAAAGGGTATACATGGCCCCTGGGAGGCATAGTACCAGGAAGTAAATTAATTTTGCAATCAAAAGGCCTGTGTGGTGGTAAGGTATCAGCCTTTCTTTTGTCAAATACCGCCTTTAAATCTAGATACAAGGACGGTATCTGTACTTTAGTAGAGTCGGTAGAGTTATTAAGTGTGTTAACAATACAAAGGGGTGACATTCTCTTTAAACATCTCTCTTGACAACCCTGACCCCACGAGACTATTTCCCCTGATTTCCAATCTATAATGGGGTTATGTCTCTTCAGCCAGTTGTATCCCAGGACTATGGGAACAGAAGGAGATGAAATGAGTAGTAGAGATATCTCCTCCTTGTGTAGAATACCAGTAGTTAAGTTAAGAGGTGTGGTCTCCCGGAAAATCACAGGCTCAACTAAAGGTCTACCATCTATGGCCTCAACAGCCAAAGGAGTCCTCCTTAACTGGGATGGGATAGCGTGTTTGGTGAGAAAAACTTGGTCGATAAAGCTCTCAGCAGCTCCGGAGTCTATTAATGCCACAGTCTCTAAAGTTCCCTTCTCCCAAGTTAAAGAGACGGGTAATAGAAGCCTGTGTTCTTTGTAGTTATGAGTAGAGGACAAAATAGAAACACCCAAGGCCTGTCCTCTAGAGAAACTTAGGTGCGAGCGTTTCCCGGGCGATTGGGACAATTCAAACGTAAGTGACCTCTGACTCCACAATACATACACAGTCCCTCCCTTCTCCTGTACTGTCTCTCCTCTTCTGAGAGGCGAGTAAGGCCTATCTGCATAGGTTCTGGAAACTGTGGAGTTTTGGTTTCAGGACTTTGAAATGAAGGAGCTAGTCTAAAGGAAGGTCTACCGGTTCTATCTCGAGTGTTCTGCCTCTCTCTTAGACATTCGTCAATGCGAGAGATAAAGGAAATTAAGTCCTCCAAATTCTCGGGAAGCTCTCTCGTCGCTACCTCATCAAGTATTACATCGGATAATCCGTTTAAAAATACGTCTATATAAGCCTGTTCATTCCACTTAACCTCTGCCGCCAAAGACCTGAACTCTAGTGCGTAATCCACAAGTGTTCGGTTCTCTTGTCTAAGGCGCAACAGTAATCTAGCTGCATTGACCTTTCTGCCAGGGGGGTCAAAAGTTCTTCTAAAAGCAGCTACAAAGGCATTATAGTTATAGACTAATGGATTATCATTCTCCCACAACGGATTAGCCCATCTCAGAGCCTTCTCAATGAGTAAGGTGATAATAAATCCCACCTTTGCCCTATCAGTAGGGTAGGAACGGGGTTGTAGCTCGAAATGGATACTGATCTGGTTCAAAAAGCCACGACACTTTTCAGGAGAACCAGCATAACGTACAGGTGGGCTAACTCGGGAAGAAGCACCTACAGTGGCTACCTCTAGCCCTGAACTCACAGGGGGAATAGAAGTATTACGCATCTCCTCAGGTGGATTATTAGGACGTGATAGTAACGCCTGTAGTGCTAGTGCCATCTGATCCATTCTATGATCCATGGCGTCAAACCTAGGATCAGGAGAACCAAGCTGACAGTTTGTACCTGCAGGATCCATTGGCCCTGTCGTAATGTCAGGATTGGGACAGGGATCCAACACGCAGAGTACAAAGAGTAGCAGATACGTATACCGGACCTTAGAATGGCCGGACTTAACGTAATACTACGTATAGAATGGTCAGGGACAAGCCGAGGTCGAGGGAACGAGAAGACAGGTAAGCGAGAGACAAGCCGGGTCAAGGATAACAGAGAAGACAGGTAAGTAATAACAAAGCCGGGTCAGAACCAAAAGACAAGAGAATACAAGAGCACTGTGTGACTAGGCTGGCTAGAACCACGACAGGGCAATGAGCAAATGCTGAGAGCTCCCTTAAATACCCTGGTTCTAGAGACTAATCACGCCTCCGCCGAGACCTGATTCATGTCCGGGATTTGACTGACAGGTCGGGCTAGAATAGCGTCATGACGTCGACTATTGAGCGTCACGTTACAAAAAGGCATAGTTCTCTCGCGGCCGGCGTTTACATGCGCGAGGGGACCGCGAGGAACGGGAGAATCATGCCGTCTGGATGGAAAAACGTCTAAGTCTCTACCCGTCTCAGGGGTAGAGACTACAGGTACCCTGACACCCTTTAAGAGCGCGCCCGAGACCCGCGGCGCGCTCTTAGAGTCAGGCGGGACATGTGACCACTTCTCGCGGTCACTGCCCGCCTTCCTGTTGCAGCCATCGGATGAGCTGCGCGCGGCTCGTGCAGCAGCAGGACCGCACGCGGCTTGAACAGAGGACCCCGGCCGGCCCCTGGAAAGGGTAAGTACCGCTACAGTACCCCCCCTGAGGACACGCCCTCCGGGCGGAGAGGGCCAGGCCTGGCAGGAAAACAAGAATGGAAAGAACGCACAAGGGGAGGAGCGTGAACAGCATCAGCGGAAATAAAACTGTGCTCCTCAGGCCCATAGCCCTTCCAATGCACCAGGTGCTGAAGTCGACCTCTAAGGAAACAAGAGTCAAGAATGGCAGAAACTTCAAACTCCTCATGACCCTCCACAGAGACAGGAGGGGGAGGAGGAGTATGCCGGGTATAGCGGTTGCGTACGTAAGGCTTCAACAACGAAGTGTGAAAGACATTAGGAATACGCAGATTCTTAGGAAGACCCAAGGCATACGAAACAGGATTAACTTTATGCAAAATACGATAAGGACCAATAAAGCAGGGAGCCAATTTCATAGAAGGCACCCAGAGGCGAATATTTTGCGTAGAAAGCAAAACCCTGTCCCCCACGACATAAGAAGGAGCCGCCCTGTGATGCTTGTCAGCCTGCACCTTCTGGCGAGCAGCGGAATCCACCAAAGAACGCTGAACCTGCTCCCAAGTATTACGCAAACCAGCCAAATGCTCATCCAGAACTGGCATGCCCTGTGAGGAGAAAGCAGCCGGAAGAACAACGGGATGCTGGCCATAGACAATGTAAAAAGGACTTTTGCCGGAAGAATAATGAGTAGCGTTATTCTGAGAAAACTCAGCCCAAGGAAGAAGGTCAGCCCAATTGTTCTGATGGTAGGATACAAAACAACGAAGGTACTGCTCCAGAGATTGATTGGCACGTTCAGCAACTGCATTAGACTGGGGGTGGTAAGCGGAAGAAAATGAGAGGGTAATACCAATTTCCGAACAAAAGGCTTTCCAGAACCTGGAAATAAATTGGCTACCCCTATCGGACACAATAGATACGGGAATGCCATGCAACCGAAACACCTCTCTAGCGAAGATAAGTGTCAGTTCCCTAGACGTGGGCATCTGCGAAGAGACACAAAGTGAGCCATCTTGGAAAACTGATCTACTATCATTAGGATAACTGTGTTACCATTCGAAGGGGGTAATTCAACAATAAAATCCATGGACAGGTTAGACCAAGGTCTCTCGGGAACGGGTAACGGATGCAACAGCCCACAAGGAACTCTACGAGAAGATTTCATACAGGCACAAGTAGTACAAGCACCTATATAGTCGGTGACATCCTTGCGTAAGGAATCCCACCAAAAATACAGAGAAACAGCTGACACCGTTTTGGAAATACCAGGATGTCCAGCAGTTTTAGTGTCATGATACAACGACAGAATATCCCGTCTCTCGGGAACATCAACGAATAGTTTATCAGTAGGCCTCTCGCTAGGTGCCATGCTTTGTTTCGCTTGTATGGCCTGCAAGAGGGACGAGGAAATAGATAAAATAGTAGTAGCTATTATCCTGTCTGGGGGAATGACAGGAGTAACATCAATCTCCTGTTTGTCAGCAGTTTCGAACTGTCTGGACAGAGCATCTGCTTTAGTGTTGAGATCACCTGGCCTATAGGTGATAATATAATTGAAATGAGACAAAAACAGTGACCACCTAGCCTGCCCAGAAGACAATCTTTTAGCCTCACTAAGGTAGGATAGGTTCTTGTGATCCGTAAATATGAGGATGGGATCCTTAGTTCCTTCTAACAAATGTCTCCATTCTTTAAGTGCTAAAATAATAGCAAGGAGTTCGCGATTACCCACATCATAATTATTTTCTGCTTTGGACATTTGTTTGGAAAAGAAGCCACAAGGATACAATGGTTTTTCAGGCGACTCTCTTTGGGATAAGGCAGCACCTACCCCGAAATCGGAAGCATCAACTTCAAGGATATAGGGAAGTGAGGGGACAGGATGCTTTAAAATAGGTGCAGAGGCGAACGTAGTTTTACAAAATTCAAAAGCCTGAAGTGCCTCGGGATACCAGACACGAGTATTGCCATCCTTTTTTGTCATACGGGTGATAGGCGCTACAATAGAGGAAAAACCTTTAATAAAGCATCTATAATAGTTAGAGAAACCAAGAAAATGCTGAATGGCTTTCAAACCTTGTGGTAGAGGCCATTCTATGACAGCAGAAAGCTTCTGGGGATCCATACGAAAACCTTTAGCGGAAATCAAATACCCCAAAAACTGGACTTCGGATTGCTCAAATAGACATTTTTTCCAGTTTACAATAAAGACCATTAGCAAGAAGGGTCTTCAGAACTGTTATAACATGTCTGTGATGAGTGTGTAAATCTGTAGAGTATATTAATATGTCGTCCAAGTACACAATTACAAATGTGTGAATAAAGTCTCTTAAGACATCATTAATAAATTCTTGAAATACTGCTGGGGCATTGCAAAGACCAAATGGCATAACAGTATATTTGTAATGGCCAGATCTAGTGTCTTCCATTTGTGGTCTTTCTTAATACGTATTAAATTGTATGCACCTCTAAGATCCAATTTAGTGAATACAGTAGCATGTTTGAGCCTGTCAAATAATTTTGTGATTAAAGGTATAGGGTATGCATTTTTGATGGTGATTTTATTTAGACCTCTATAATCGATTAACGGTCTTAAATCACCTTCTTTCTTTGATACAAAGAAGAACCCCGCTCCAGCCGGAGAAGAGGATCTCCTAATAATCCCCTTTTCTAGTGATTCCTTAATATACTCCTCCATGACACGGTTTTCTTGAACAGATAAAGGGTACACCCTGCCCTTTGGAGGTATAATGCAAGGCAATAAATCGATAGCACAATCGTAGGGTCTGTGAGGCGGTAATTTGTCAGCCTCCCTTTTATCGAAGACAGTCTTGAGAAATAAGTACTGAGGGGGTATAACAGTAGACAAAGGAGAAGTAGTAGGAACATTAATAGAATTCAAAGGGGTGACTTCAATAGTACAAGACTTGTGGCAGGTTTCGCTCCATGATTTTATTTGTCCTGATTCCCAGTCGAAAATGGGATTGTGAGTACATAACCATGGGTACCCTAACACAACGTGAGAAGAGGGAGAGGTGATGACCTGGAACTGAATGGTTTCAAAGTGTAAAACCCCTGTATACATGTGTAACGGTACAGTTTCATGAGTAACAACTGGAGAACCTAATGGTCTACCATCTATGGCCTCAACGGCCAAGGGTATCTCCCTTTCTCTGATGGGAATGTTGTTTTTCTTAACAAAACCAGAGTCTATGAAATTTTCAGCTGCCCCGGAGTCAACCAGGGCTTGTATGTGCTCAGCTATGCAACTCTCTCCCATATGCAAAGAAACAGGGAGAAGCAAACGGTTAGGAGGCAATTTAGGAGACTTAGATATCACACCCAAGGCCACTCCCCTATAAGGTCTTAGGTGCGAGAGTTTTCCGGAAGCAAGGGACATTCTTTTACCATATGGTCTCTCCTACCACAGTATAGGCAGAGTCCATCCCTTCTCCTATGTAATTTTTCAGTATCAGAGAGTTTTACAACCCCTAATTGCATGGGTTCCTCCTCAGATACTTTAACACTCTCAGGTTTATCAACTCTGGGGTTAAAAAGTGTAACCAAACGTCTATTCCTGTTTTTAGTATAGAGCCTGTCACGAATCCTATTATCTATATCAATGAGGTAGTCAATAAGGTCCTATAATGCAATAGGAAGCTCCTTAGCTGCTACCTCATCCAATATAGTGTCAGATAAACCTTCCATGAATGCAGTAGTTAACCCATTGTTGGTCCAATCTACCTGTGAAGCAAGGGTACGAAACTGAATGGCATAGTCTGCAACAGACCTAGAACCCTGTTTAATTCTCATTAATGATCTGGCGGCATTCTTTGACGTTTTAGTTGTGTCAAAAGTTCTACGAAAAGCTGTAAGGAAACTATTGAAATTATGCACCATAGGTCCATTAGCCTCCCAAATAGGATTAGTCCACTCGAGTGCTTTATCGGTAAGTTGGTGCATAAGGAACCCCACTTTAGACCTATCTGTGGGAAAGGAACGTGGATACATCTCAAAGTGGAATTCTATTTGATTAATGAAACCTCTGCATGTCTTAGAGTCCCCTCCATACCTAGGAGGAGGTGTTAAATGGGCCGAAGTATTAGGCAAAGTAGATACTTCAGGAAGAAAAGGTGTAGGAGGGTTAGTCGTGGTTGCTGGAATAGTTCTAGATAAAAGCGTCTGGAGAGCCTGGGCTATCTGATCCATACGGTGATCCTGCTCTACAAATCTAGCCTCATGAGAAGCCATCTGCTGAGCTAAATCTGCGGGGTCCATGGCCCTATCGTAATGTAGCAAAAATATACCCCAACACGCAGGATTCAACTTAACAGAAGACAACACAGAGGGGAGATACATCTACCGGACCTTAGAATGGCCGGACTCGACGTATATGAGAGGAGTACAGAGTCAGGAGTGATCCGAGGTCAAGGGCACAAAGAGACAGCGTAAACTAGGACTAGCCGGGGTCTGGTACACGGTAAACAGCAAGCTGGCAAACAGAACAGATAAGGCTAAAGAGAAAAAGTAGTCAGAAACAAAGCCAAGGTCAAGTACGAAGGAACACAACTGAACACAACAAACGCTAAAGGGAACTGAAACAGAAACCACGATAGGGCAAGGAACTAAGGGGAAAAAGGTGAGTATAAATACCTTAGCATCTATTTTGATTGGCCCCTGTCACATCCACGCCCCCAAAAGGTAAGTGTATGGGGAGTGTGGCATGACAGGGACCAATGGGAGGCCTTTGCCAATTTAGGCTCCCACTGTCCCTTTAAGAGCGCGCCCGAGACCCACGGCGCACTCTTAGAGTCAGGCGGGACACGTGACCGCTTGTTGCAGCCGTCGGATGAGCCGCGCGCGGCTTGTGCAGCAGCAGGACCGCGCGTGGCTTGAACAGAGGACCCCAGCCGGCCCCTGGAAAGGGTAAGTACCGCTACACATATAGACGAATAGCGCTCAGACCTCACGAACGGTATAGCCAGTCTCTTGTATATAAGTCCTTTCATGTTTCTTTGTCCCGAACACGAGATGGCGGCCATGTTTTCTATCCATGAATAGGGGAGCGGGACTCGGCTCCAAAACCCCTGGAGCGAAACACGGGTAACATGCTGTTGCGAATACCGCTCTCTGGCCGGTTGTCCCAGCTCTTCGTGAACTGAACGTAGACCGCCCTGAAGGGGTCAATTAGCCTGCGGTTAACCGCAGCCTCAATGTTCTGATTGAAGACACACGCCGGAGCGTAGGTGGTCGACGAACGAGGCCACCCTGAGGCAGTCAATTAAGGTTGTGGTTAACCGCAAACCGCAGCTTCCCGGTGGTCGTCCGTTCAGTTGTTTCAAAGGTGAAAAAGGTTAAGTGGCGGCACACGCCAAGGGCCGGGTGGTCTGAGTTTGTATGTACGAATATGTAATCCTAGTTTTTCGTGTAATTGGGTATAGGTAACAATAATACCACAGGGACCGGCTTCGGTAACTTAAAATAATGTAATCCAATACTGGTCTGTGGAGTGTCCGTAACACATACCTTATGACCAACACTAGGGATACCATGCTGACCACCAGACATCCAGAAACGGCCATAAGGACAGAGTTTCCATCTACCTCCACGCACCAAAAGCCCCCCAGCCCCTTTAAAGATTTACCAGCCCAATGTGAGTTAAAACAACGGACACCCGACCGGAGCTAATACGGGGCGACATAACACACCCTGCAGCACACAACACCACTCATGACTTCCCCACCAGAAGGAACCACACAAAATTGTGGTTACCTATTCTGTAACCTACGTTACCTATTCTGTTACCTACGTTACCTATTCTGTTACCTACCTTACCTATTCTGTTACCTACGTTACCTATTCTGTTACCTACCTTACCTATTCTGTTACCTACGTTACCTATTCTGTTACCTACCTTACCTATTCTGTTACCTACCTTACCTATTCTGTTACCTACGTTACCTATTCTGTTACCTACATTACCTATTCTGTTACCTATTCTGTTACCTACGTTACCTATTCTGTTACCTACCTTACCTATTCTGTTACCTACGTTACCTATTCTGTTACCTACCTTACCTATTCTGTTACCTACCTTACCTATTCTGTTACCTACCTTACCTATTCTGTTACCTACGTTACCTATTCTGTTACCTACGTTACCTATTCTGTTACCTATTCTGTTACCTACGTTACCTATTCTGTTACCTACCTTACCTATTCTGTTACCTACGTTACCTATTCTGTTACCTTCCTTACCTATTCTGTTACCTACCTTACCTATTCTGTTACCTACGTTACCTATTCTGTTACCTACGTTACCTATTCTGTTACCTATTCTGTTACCTACGTTACCTATTCTGTTACCTACCTTACCTATTCTGTTACCTATTCTGTTACCTACCTTACCTATTCTGTTACCTACGTTACCTATTCTGTTACCTACCTTACCTATTCTGTTACCTATTCTGTAACCTACGTTACCTATTCTGTTACCTACGTTACCTATTCTGTTACCTACGTTACCTATTCTGTTACCTATTCTGTTACCTACGTTACCTATTCTGTTACCTACCTTACCTATTCTGTTACCTACGTTACCTATTCTGTTACCTTCCTTACCTATTCTGTTACCTACCTTACCTATTCTGTTACCTACGTTACCTATTCTGTTACCTACGTTACCTATTCTGTTACCTATTCTGTTACCTACGTTACCTATTCTGTTACCTACCTTACCTATTCTGTTACCTATTCTGTTACCTACCTTACCTATTCTGTTACCTACGTTACCTATTCTGTTACCTACCTTACCTATTCTGTTACCTATTCTGTAACCTACGTTACCTATTCTGTTACCTATGTTACCTATTCTGTTACCTATTCTGTTAAAAGATTTCAGAGACATGGCTGCTGTCACCTTGCAGTTCTTAGTAACTAATCAATAATGTATAAGATTGTAATAAGCGCTCTATTAGCATATTCCGTGTTATATTATCTAACAGACGTCAGCAGGTCTGGTATATACTACCAAAGAAATCTGAAACAGCAAAGGTGAATCATAGGAAATGGATCATTTCACCGACATTTTACTAAAAATATAGCAACACCAGAAGGGCCACTTTCATGTCTCGGGTGTCGGACATTTTGGGGAAATTGAGTCACCTGGTTCCATTAGCAGAGCGGCTCGATACGACAGACTCCTTTTCCTGGATTCCTTAAATGTTTCCCTTGGAATGAACATATAGGGATTGCAAACTCCTTTTTAAAGTGCTGTATACGTACAATCCCCGTTTTTGCTGTGGAAAATATTTTTTTATACCAGAATGATTGCACAAGATGTTATTTTTGGGTCGTCTTGTCGTAGATGCTAACAGCGTTTAGGAAAAAATATTATTAACATTGATTAATGCACACAGAGCTCGTGTAGGAGCCTTATTAAACATTAAATCATGTTTTCAGTCAGTCACAAAAATTAGACTTTGCTGAGAATCCCGCTGCCAGTTCCCATATTTACTTTAGCTTCGTTTGAAAAAACACACGTGCACATTTAGGGACCAAAAACGCACTAATGTACTTAATGTGCAAAACTAAACTATCAAAATATTCTCTGGCATTCCAGTCTTCCAAAAGCTTTACTTAAAGGGTAACTATGAGAAATGGATTCAAGTTGTCTATTGTACATTTAATGATTTTATAACCTAATATTGTCTCAAAACAGAGAAAGGTTTTGCAAAATGATGTGTTTTAAGTGGAATTAATCAGAAATAAATGTCTATACTATATATTATAAATATTATTAGGCTACTTAAAATCACCGAAGAAAACAAATATGGGGATTCAGTTCCACCTTACGGCCATATTGTGTTACGCCCACCACTACTTCACAGTACCCCGATACCGGTGGGTCCTACAATAATTCCAACGTGGAAGACAAATTAGATAATGCTAAATAAGCTAACGTGTATACAATTAATCTATTGTAAGAGCGTTGTGAGTATATACAATGCAAAATTCATGTGGTCAAAGCAGTTAAAAACACTGTCATAACTAAACAATGAAAGTGTTAGTGCTTGGATGAATATACTCACAATGCAAATTATGTATCATCATATGTATCGGATCGATCGCAATTTGTGTCTGTTACGGTACACCTAGGTATAAAAGGGGTTAATACCACTGAGGACGTTCACCTTCCGAAGGGAGAGACAGCCAACGAAAGCTTCAATCAGCCGATCAGGTACCATACGAAATCCTTCACGTATCAAACAGCCGAACGAGTAAACCGTACGAATCCAATACCCCCGAGTAGGAGACCAAGATCCGTATTGAGGGTTAAGCAGAGATCTGATTTAATGTGGGCTACCTGCCCGGTATTTATGCGTTTCGTCTTCCCTAAAGAAGTCCTACATCTTATCGGACGAAACGCGTTGGATTTTCTCTTTATGGACTTTTATATGTATTTTATTTTGTATTTTATTATTTATGTGTATTTGGCTGTCTACATATACCTGCTCCTGAATTTCCTATTGGATCTGTGACCACACTGTTTGGAGTTCCATGTTATATGGAGACACGCTCTTTTTGAGATTCTTATATGTAAGTGCGACCAATAAATGTGATTTTGTACTTTTTTTTTAACAAACTTCCCTATCTCTGATTTTCTTTATCCACATATACTCCATGGGATGATATTCAAGCATATTCACCATACATCATACTCCCCCTGAGAGGGTGAGAAGCCTGATTTCACGTTTGTTTGTGAGTGTATCTATCGTCACATTTAAATATACACTCTATTTTATAGTGTATTACGCTATGTCAGTTCCTTGATTTTTATACAGATCATATTCACGGATTTTTATCTGATTTCCGGTTGTTTTATATTTTTTGTATATATATTTAACGTATTCCGGGTGTTTTCCACTTTCTACTCGGTTGTATATTTCTTTAGGTGTTTGTGAGGTACACCTGGGATCACTTTCAGTTGTACGTTTTTTATCACATATCTTTAGTGTGTATACTCTCTTTTGCTTATATTGTGTATTGATATTGTTTTTGTATTTTATTGTACACTAACTGTAACAATGCAATGTTTTGTGGACCCAGGACATACTTGAAAACGTGAGAAATCTCGATGTATCTTTCCTGGTAAAATATTTTATATATAAATAAATATATCTGCTAAACGAAGGTTATAATAAAAGTGACATTACTATTCAAAAACTCTTCATATATACACACCTGTGGTCACTGCCAAAGGGGCCTCTGAAGCGGGGGGGCTGGGCGGAGTGCTTAAACCTAAAGAGAATCTGGTCTGGATTCCAAACTTGCATAGCAAAGAAAAAAGGAGTGGGGGCACACCCAAACGTGCATTCTACAGGAATCGTGCTGCCATAGTTACCAATATTCATACATGATACAAATTGAGTTATGGTGCGCACATAACAATACACTAATATACACTATAAATCCAAGCACCAACACTTTAATCGTTTTTAACTGCATTTATCGTATTCATTTTGTATTCTGTTTACTCACAATGCTCTTCTAAGAGATTATTTGTATACACATTAGCTTACTTAGCAATACTTAATCTTCCACATTGTAATTACTGATATTGATGGACTGTGATGTAATTAGTGTAGGACCCACCGGTATTGATGGACTGTGATGTAATTAGTGTAGGACCCACCGATATTGATGGACTGTGATGTAATTAGTGTAGGACCCACCGATATTGATGGACTGTGATTTAATTAGTGTAGGACCCACCGATATTGGGGTACTGTGACGTAATTAGTGTAGGACCCATCGATATTGGGATTTTGTGACTTAATTAGTGTAGGACCCACCGATATTGAGGCACTGTGACTTAATTAGTGTAGGACCCACTGATATTGGGGTACTTTGATGTAATTAGTGTAGGACCCTTCAATATTGGGGCACTGTAACGTAATTAGTGTAGGACCCTTCGATATTGGGGCACTGTGACGTAATTAGTGTAGGACCCACCGATATTGGGGTACTGTGAAGTAGTGGTGGGATTAACACACTATGGCCGTATGAATCCCCAGATTTGTTTGCAGGGCTAGGCGATTTTAAGTAGCCTGATAAGATTTATAGTGTATTTTTCTGTGTGCGCTGTAACTAAATTGGTATTATGTATGAATTTTGCTCATTACGGCAGTACCATTCCTACAGAATTCTCGCTCCGGGTGTGCCCCAATCCTTTTTGTCTTTGCTATACTATGTATTAGACTTGAGCATGGTGAAAAATTTCAGATCGGCTGAACCGTTTTTTCTTGAAAATTAATCATTTTTTTGGAGCCCAACTTTCAGCCATATGTTGGTTAGTCTCTGATTGGTTCATGAGTCTGGTGCATTCCAAGTCAAAATGTGAGAATTCTAAAGATCATCTGATTGAAACCCATTGTGAAGTGGATCCCCTATGATAGATCCCACTTTAAACAATAAAAACATATATACAACCATCATAGTGTAGCATCTATTAAATCTGTGACTGTATATAGGGGACAATGAAACCATAATATATATATACAATGTCTAATACCTGCTCCTCATGCTAATTGCCCTTGGAAATGATGTAGAGTCTAATTCTGGTCATGCAGCTGATTCGACTCCACACTGAAATACTCTCATCAAAACTTTATCCAAAACTAGGTGCCCTGTACAGAAACAAATCCTGCTAAAGCCCTACAGTAAGGAAACAGTGCAACAAACGCTAATGCCGTTCTTTGATGATGGTGGTGATATAGGTTACGCATCGCAAACCCACCTTTAAAAATTGAACACGTTATATCATTTGTTCTGCTGCTTTGTACTAGAATGTCATTACCTTACCCACCATTATTACATGTTAAAAGAGCTAAAATAGCTGGAATCCGGATTGACTCTTTCCAGTATTGTGTTTAATAGCTTTTCTGGGAAGCTCCCACCCTACCCGAGTAGAATGCTCTCCCCGGCTGTTTCGACCTACTATAACCTCCAATCCAGTACCAGCACGATATTTAGTATACCCACCTCCTATAACCTCCAATCCAGTACCAGCACGATATTTAGCATACCCACCTCCTATAACTTCTGATCCAATACCAGTACCTTATTTAGTATGCCCACCTCCTATAAATTCTGATCCAGTACCATTACGTTATTTAGTATACCCACCTCCTATAACCTCCAATCCAGTACCAGCATGATATTTAGTATGCCCACCTCCTATAACCTCCAATCCAGTACCAGTACCTTATGTAGTATACCCACCTCCTATAACCTCCAATCCAGTACCAGCACCTAATTTAGTATGCCCACCTCCTATAACCTCCAATCCAGTACAAGCACCTAATTTAGTATACCCACCTCCCATAACTTCTGATCCAGCACTAGCACAATATTTAGTATACCCACCTCCGATAATTTCCGATCCAGTACCAGCATGATATTTAGTATGACCACCTCCTATAACCTCCGATCCAGTACCAGCATGATATTTTGTATGCCCACCTCCTATAACCTCCAATCCAGTACAAGCACCTCATTTAGTATACCCACCTCCCATAACTTCTGATCCAGCACTAGCACGATATTTAGTATATCCACCTCCGATAATTTCCGATCCAGTACCAGCATGATATTTAGTATGACCACCTCCTATAACCTCCGATCCAGTACCAGCATGATATTTAGTATGACCACCTCCTATAACCTCCGATCCAGTACCAGCATGATATTTAGTATGACCACCTCCTATAACCTCCGATCCAGTACCAGCATGATATTTAGTATGACCACCTCCTATAACCTCCGATCCAGTACCAGCATGATATTTTGTATGCCCACCTCCTATAACCTCCAATCCAGTACCAGCATGATATTTTGTATGCCCACCTCCTATAACCTCCGATCCAGTACCAGCATGATATTTAGTATGACCACCTCCTATAGCCTCCGATCCAGTACCAGCATGATATTTAGTATGACCACCTCCTATAACCTCCAATCCAGTACCAGCATGATATTTAGTATGCCCACCTCCTATAACCTCCAATCCAGTACCAGTACCTTATGTAGTATACCCACCTCCTATAACCTCCAATCCAGTACCAGTACCTTATGTAGTATACCCACCTCCTATAACCTCCAATCCAGTACCAGCACCTAATTTAGTATGCCCACCTCCTATAACCTCCAATCCAGTACAAGCACCTAATTTAGTATACCCACCTCCCATAACTTCTGATCCAGCACTAGCACAATATTTAGTATACCCACCTCCGATAATTTCCGATCCAGTACCAGCATGATATTTAGTATGACCACCTCCTATAACCTCCGATCCAGTACCAGCATGATATTTTGTATGCCCACCTCCTATAACCTCCAATCCAGTACAAGCACCTCATTTAGTATACCCACCTCCCATAACTTCTGATCCAGCACTAGCACGATATTTAGTATATCCACCTCCGATAATTTCCGATCCAGTACCAGCATGATATTTAGTATGACCACCTCCTATAACCTCCGATCCAGTACCAGCACCTAATTTAGTATGCCCACCTCCTATAACCTCCAATCCAGTACAAGCACCTAATTTAGTATACCCACCTCCCATAACTTCCGATCCAGCACTAGCACAATATTTAGTATACCCACCTCCGATAATTTCCGATCCAGTACCAGCATGATATTTAGTATGACCACCTCCTATAACCTCCGATCCAGTACCAGCATGATATTTTGTATGCCCACCTCCTATAACCTCCAATCCAGTACAAGCACCTCATTTAGTATACCCACCTCCCATAACTTCTGATCCAGCACTAGCACGATATTTAGTATATCCACCTCCGATAATTTACGATCCAGTACCAGCATGATATTTAGTATGACCACCTCCTATAACCTCCGATCCAGTACCAGCATGATATTTAGTATGACCACCTCCTATAACCTCCGATCCAGTACCAGCATGATATTTAGTATGACCACCTCCTATAACCTCCGATCCAGTACCAGCATGATATTTAGTATGACCACCTCCTATAACCTCCGATCCAGTACCAGCATGATATTTAGTATGACCACCTCCTATAACCTCCGATCCAGTACCAGCATGATATTTTGTATGCCCACCTCCTATAACCTCCAATCCAGTACCAGCATGATATTTTGTATGCCCACCTCCTATAACCTCCAATCCAGTACAAGCACCTCATTTAGTATACCCACCTCCCATAACTTCTGATCCAGCACTAGCACGATATTTAGTATATCCACCTCCGATAATTTCCGATCCAGTACCAGCATGATATTTAGTATGACCACCTCCTATAACCTCCGATCCAGTACCAGCACCTAATTTAGTATGCCCACCTCCTATAACCTCCAATCCAGTACAAGCACCTAATTTAGTATACCCACCTCCCATAACTTCCGATCCAGCACTAGCACAATATTTAGTATACCCACCTCCGATAATTTCCGATCCAGTACCAGCATGATATTTAGTATGACCACCTCCTATAACCTCCGATCCAGTACCAGCATGATATTTTGTATGCCCACCTCCTATAACCTCCAATCCAGTACAAGCACCTCATTTAGTATACCCACCTCCCATAACTACTGATCCAGCACTAGCACGATATTTAGTATATCCACCTCCGATAATTTCCGATCCAGTACCAGCATGATATTTAGTATGACCACCTCCTATAACCTCCGATCCAGTACCAGCATGATATTTTGTATGCCCACCTCCTATAACCTCCAATCCAGTACAAGCACCTCATTTAGTATACCCACCTCCCATAACTACTGATCCAGCACTAGCACGATATTTAGTATATCCACCTCCGATAATTTCCGATCCAGTACCAGCATGATATTTAGTATGACCACCTCCTATAACCTCCGATCCAGTACCAGCATGATATTTAGTATGACCACCTCCTATAACCACCGATCCAGTACCAGCATGACATTTAGTATGACCACCTCCTATAACCTCCGATCCAGTACCAGCATGATATTTTGTATGCCCACCTCCTATAACCTCCGATCCAGTACCAGCATGATATTTAGTATGACCACTTCCTATAACCTCCGATCCAGTACCAGCATGATATTTAGTATGACCACCTCCTATAACCTCCGATCCAGTACCAGCATGATATTTAGTATGACCACCTCCTATAACCTCCGATCCAGTACCAGCATGATATTTTGTATGCCCACCTCCTATAACCTCCAATCCAGTACCAGCATGATATTTAGTATGCCCACCTCCTATAACCTCCAATCCAGTACCAGCATGATATTTAGTATGCCCACCTCCTATAACCTCCAATCCAGTACCAGCATGATATTTAGTATGCCCACCTCCTATAACCTCCGATCCACAACCAGTACCTTATTTAGTATCACTTTTTCACATATTATTTATTGATTTTCTCACATAATAGTAGATGAAAAAAATATACTGGCGCTTTGTACAAAACCTTAATATAACAAAATATATATATATATAGAAAGAACTAGTAATAGCAGCTGTACCATCAAGTGTAATCTTTCCACATACACTAATCACAAAACATAAATACAAAAAGAAGGTGTAGCGCTATATACAGATATCAAATAAGTCCAAATTCTTAATAGTATTCCCTTCCAAACTGGTCACAGGGTGGCTGATAATATTAGAATGTTCTGAAAGAGAAATTAAATCTTCATAGTGTAACCCTGTGATTCGATATTTATGTATTAAATTTATGTATAGAACCACTCACATATTAATGAGCTTATAGCCAAGCTCAGGAGTAAACACTTTCAGGTCCGTAAAGGCGACCTTTCTTCTTCTTCAATTCCAATCTTTTCTCACGATGTGACTAGTGCTCAAGCAAAAGATATATAGTGCAATATAGTCTGTTAACAATTTTTCATGAAAAAGTAGAAGTATTATACTCACAAGTAAGGAGCCACTTATTAGGCTCTTATGTCAGCACGTTGTGTAGTTAAGGACTACACTCCTATAGAGCAGGAACCAATTGCCCATATGACTTAGAAAAATATTTATTAAGTATTCTGGATCTAAAATTGTAATGGCCAATTACAATATATAAAAACTAATATACTACAAAAATACTATAAAATAATATATATATATATATACAAAGGGCATAAAGGTGATGATATTGCAATCCCCAGGACGCGTTTCGTCAAAATACTATCAAAATACTATCGGCTTCCTCAGCTAGGTGCAAAGTTCTCAATATGTTCCTACTGTCAGGAGTCCTGCTCTTATACCTTGTTCGTAATTGTGAATCCGGCGTTCAGCTGTCTTCTGGCGCGCTGATCTTCCCGCCTCTCCGGCTGGCTCCGTATGCATCTCAAGCCTCGTTTTCGTTGCCGTTCACTTCCGTATTTGTCGACATTTAAAGCAAATTCTCATTAACCCTGTGAACTCTCAGAATCTCGATCTCTCACACCGAGTGTTCTTATGGGTTCACAATGTCATACAGGGAACAACAGAACAAAAAGGAAGAATATTCATACAAATATAAGTAAAGTTCTTAGTGCAATACTGGTATTACTGCTATAAAAAGCAAATCTAACTACAATATACTAATAATTATAAAACAATAATATAAATCTGGTATAAAATCTGGTGGGTAATCCAATTTCTGTATCAGTTTTCTAACGATATTATTTACAGATATATATAATGAGAATTTAAGTAACAATGTTTCTACAAGGATGTATACTTATGTATTTCAAATGTATCCATTGTATCTGTGCAAATTCTAATAGCTAGAAAGTGTATCTTTTATACTAATAACGTAGTAGAAAGACATAAAAATTATAAAAATTATTATAATAATCATAAAAAGTACATGATTAATAAAAAATCTTAAATATAAAGATAAAAATTAATCTAAAACATTTAAAATTTAAAATTCAGAATTCAAGCCATAGGGGATAAGGGTATTTAATTTGAAGATCCATTTCATCTCCTCCTTACTAAGTTTTTGATTAAAATCTCCCCCCCTCCAATCTTTTCCCACTCTACTTAACCCTAAAAAATTGCTACCTAACGGAGATTGATTATGATATGTTTTATAGTGGAGAGGTACACTATGATTCTCGCTCCCTTCATTATATTTCTGCTATGTTCCTCAATCCTAATGTGGAGTGGTCGAGTAGTTTTACCCACACAGTTTAAACCACAAGGACATTGCATGACATAGATCACATTGTTAGTGTGGCATGTAAATGCTTCTCTAATATCATATTTCTGCTTTTTTTTACTCTCAAATCGTCTGATTTTTCTTTTTTATTTCCAGTTCTCCTACATGCCAAACACCGACCGCAACCATAAAAGCCCTTTTCTTGTTCAAGAAAAGTATCTTTCCTTTTCCTCTCCTTAATAAAACTAGATGTCCGGATACTGCGTAAGTTTTTTACTCCTCTATGGATAAATTGAGGTGGTGGCAGTAATATCTTCTCTAGCATTGGGTCCTGACGAAGGATAGGCCAGAATCTTTTCACAATATTCCTAATTTTAAAATTGTCGGTGCTATAATTACAAATAAAAGGCACTCCTTCCATATTCTGTTGTGTACGATCTTTATATTTTAAAAGATTATGTCGTTCTATCTCTTTAACCTGTAACCCTTGCTTCTTCTAATTTACAGTCCTCATATCCTTTTTTTAGGAAGTCTTTTTTGATTCTCATTGACTGGTTATTATAATTCTCCAAATCTGTACAGTTCCGTCTAATACGTAAAAATTGCCCTCTAGGAGCATTCTCTAACCAAGGAGAGAATGACAGCTTGCTCTTTCAATAAAGCTGTTGTCATCTACAGCTTTAAAGAAGTTCTTTGTCTTAATGTTGCCGTCTTCTATAAAAATGGTAAGATCTAGGAAGGATATTTCTTTCTCACTCCAGATACTGGTAAGACTAATCCCCCATGTATTACCATTAAGGAAAGCCAAAAATTCTTCCAAAAGTGGGACTCCTCCTTTCCAAATAAAGAAAATATCATCAATGTAACGGCCATAGGTGACTAAGTTCTCCCCCCAGCCATGTCCATCATATATAAAATGTTGTTCCCAATATGACATAAACAAATTAGCATAGCTGGGGGCGAACCTAGTCCCCATGGCCATCCCATTGGTCTGTAGGAAAAATTCTCCTCCATACCAAAAATAATTGTTCTCTAGGATTAACCTAATCCCATCCATGATAAACTCAATTTGAGTTTCCAAAAAATCTGAATTATTATGTAGATAATGGGCTACTGCTCTACACCCATACTCATGGGGTATGTTGCTATATAGTGATGCCACGGCAGATGTGACCAATAAAAAATTATCTTCCCATACACAATTATTCAGTATATTCAGTACTGCTATGGTATCCTTTATGTATGATTTCATGTTTTGTACCATAGATTGAAGTTGTAGATCTATATAATGGGAAAGTCTGCTAGATATTGCGTCTATCCCTGCCACTATAGGTCTACCTGGGGGGTTGGTGATACTCTTGTGTACTGAATATACTGAATAATTGTGTATGGTTTACTATAGAATGTTATTATAAAAGTCTACGGGATTTGGAATTTTATTTCAAACAGTATGGAATCATTTGGATGCCTAATATTTTTGGATAAGTTTTTGAAAATTATTTAATATTTTTGGATAAACCTTTAAAATTATTTATTCAAAATATTAAAATATCAAAAATATATCATATATATATATATATATATATATATAAACCTTGACATTAAAATATCAATATATTTTTTAAATATCAAATCATTTTTTTAAAGTTTATCCAAAAATATGAAATGATTTATAAAAATGCTTATCCAGGGGGCGGGGCCTGCTAGCCAAGATGGCCAGACGTGCTTACTGAGGGCTCTTGCACCAGCAGGCACAAAAACGACCATCCTGACCACCCAAACGCTGCCAGCTACACGAGACACCCAGAAAATGAAACAGGACCACTCGGGGAATAGAAAGGTACCCGTCCTGCACCAAAACATGCAACAAGCACCTGCACCAGCCACGCGGCCTACACCGGAGCGGAGCCCGAGGCCTGGGGGAAGCGGCCGACCCCACGGCACGGGACCAGCTCAGACACGGCAATCGAACACTGCCCTGCTGCCCCCCCCTCTGGACCGGCGGGGGTTATCCCGGTCCTCGCGGGGGTCGATCACCCCAGTAAAGCAGCTCGAACAAGCGACTGAACCTGCAGCCGAGCGGGAATATGGGGGCCCAAGCAAGATGGCGGCGCGGACGCGCCTGGCGCCAAATCGCACCCTCACTACACCACCCAAGCACGCCCTGGAGTTCTTTCACAGGCTCTGTGCCAACATGGGGACAAAATTCTGCACCCAGGGTCAGCGCTACCACCGGGTGCTGAGGGAAACGGCAGCATGGATTCGCCCGGCTACCCGACGCCTCCTAAGCAGATACCCACCACGAGCCTCCAGACGGAGAAAAAACTGGAGACCGGAACGGCGGGAAATGGCGGCATGCCCCCCAGACCCCGGCACTCGCCCTCACACACACCAGAGCGAGACCACCAAGCCTGCCCGACCTACTCACCACTCAGCGGCATCGGAATCATCCGACCAACGAAGCACACCTCACACTCCCGGACGAGTGACTCACCGCAATGCATCACAGCACCCTACCAGCGACAGACACAGGCGGAGAGACCTCCCCCCAAGACCTGCGGGTGACAGAATAGAACCGTGGCACCAACTTTACCATTGTACCCGGCCCACCTGCCTAGCCTCCAGAACCGGCATTGGCTAACCAAGGTGGACTGCACCAGAGACGGACTATGCTTCTACACGCCCGTGAGCGGTGATAAAGCATAATCCTAATGTACATGCCGCTATTAATGTACTGTTCCTATGCCCATTATTACCTCAGCCTGCTAATGTAGAATGCACTACTTATACCGTTACACCTTGTTTTTGCTCGTTAGTCAAGCTCCTTACCTATGTTCTGCTTAGCACTTCTCACGATACAAGCCCAAATGCCTGGTATTAGACACGTGTACCTCACCTGATACAGGCACAAACCATACAGGCACACGTTCTACCTAATCGATAGCTGAAGTATATCTTGCATCTAACACACACAACATCTCCACATGCATTTTTTATTAACACTATTAGCATATTGTTAGTATGTTTAGCCAGAAGCATGTTTGCTTTTTCATTCGACTGACATGTTATTTCTCCTACTTTTAAAAAATGTGCAAATGTTGATTCTGTCATGCCGATGTCACATTTTATCATATCCTGCCTTGCACGCAGCTACTGTCGTGGCAATACAGGCTCATATGTACTCGCTTGCATACTAACCATAAAGATTGTCAGCCGTAGTACTCACCACAGTTGTCAATACATGCGAGACTTATTGTTTAACCAGCTAGCATTATTATATCAGTTTAGCATTCTCCGGTGGAGATTACACACTTGAATAGTCCACTACTATTAGGCTTAAACTACAATAGGCTCTATCAATAGATACTGTCTCAATGTGAAAAATGCCTAGGTGCATCAACTACAGGCTACAGTTAAAAAAAAAAAAAAAAAAAACTTCACCGTATCAGCCTGATCATTTAGATAGCAAGGTACAACTGTCTTACTCGCGTTGTTATCGTTTACCCTCGCACTGACTAAACCTGATTATAGCGTAAATTTACATTTAAAATCAAAACCATACTGTCATAATTCTTGAAGCCTGAACATGTTGTAAAAATGTACCTACTAACCATCTAAACAATGTAAACCTTTAATTTTATTATTACAAAAAAGTGCAAGATTTACTGTTTACCCCTATGTTCCAACTGTTCGTAATGTGCTAGAGGACTGCCTTTGGGGTACCTCATAAGCAACTGTTATCATCATACGCACTACAAAAATAAAGAATTATAAAAAAAAAAAAAATGCTTATCCAAATATAATAAATCATTCCATAGTTCAAGATTGCCCAAATCCTTCCCCATAAAGCTGGGTCAAAAATATGTTAAATCTTAGTTGTTCTTCACTGGGGTAAGATAAGAGTTTCTGTTAGTCGTTGCCGTCAAACAGAGATTGAGCCATTAGAGAGGGAATAAGTGACGGAATATGAGTGGAATGTAATCTCCGCATAGTGCCGACAGTTGGAAGAGGGTGTGAATTTGTGAGAGAGCTGATAATTGGCACGATTCTCACCAAAGACTCTGCAGGCAAACTATATTCTATGCAATTGCTATATAGTATTTTTGGAGACTGTTGGAGATCTAATTCGACAAAATATTGAATCACTAATACAGTTTCTACAAATGGAACATTCCCGGAGTCTAGAATGGACTCCCTATGGTGAACTGTAGAGTGCAGTCTGTCGGCTGTGAAGTCCTTTGTACTAGCAAGGTCCCTGGGATGATCAGCTTCGTGGTCCAGTTCTATAATCATGTTTTACAGTGTGAATAATAATAAACTCGCCAATATAGGCTTTTTAGAATTATCAAGGCATTATTAAAAATATGTAGTGGTTTAAATGTAATTTAATATTTTTGGATCAGCTTTTCAAAAAGTTTAATATTATGAGCAATTTTTAATATTTGTTTTTTTTGTATATATATATATATGGAGAGAGAGAGAGAGAGAGAGAGAGAGAGAGAGAGAGAGAGAGAGAGAGATTTTGATATTTTAATATTTTAAAAAATTATTGTTTGAAAAGGTGATCCAAAAATATTAAATTTACATAATAATAGTATTTACAGTCAAAGAATCCAAAGACATTATTATTCCAAAATGACCTATCTCCCTACTGAATACAGACCTTCTTCATCTTAGTCTTATGCATCCAGACCAGTTGGCTCCGGCTAGTGAGCTAGCGTTCTGTCAGCCAGAGATGCATCTATCTGGCAGGGAGAGAGACACCATGGGTGGCTAGAGCATAATTAGCCTGTTCTTTTATTCAGAGCAATTGGCAATAATTTACACCAGGCACAAACCCATGGGATTTAAACAACGGTTGGCATTGGCCTTGATATAATATTTTTGGATAAAGGTTACAAATGATCACAATCTGCTAGAATACCTTTTCAAATTATTTACCTACAAAATTTCCCAGAGATTTGTGTAGATAAATCGTTTAAAAAGTTTATCTAACAGATTGTGATCATTTGGAAACGTATCCAACAATATAAATCGAGACCTAAATGCCTGGTGACTCATCACTAAGTTATCGCGGGATAAGCCAGGATTCAAACATCCCCAATGATGCGCTTGACCAAGGGAGGCAGAGTTTGGGATGAAATTAGGCGTGAATTCTGAATGAATTATTAATTGGGATCCAGCAAGATTTCAAATTCTATTACTGTGTGGGGGAGGAGCGAGATGACGTAGGACGCTGGGCTGCGTCCTTGTGGTGAGTGGCTGAAAGAGCGACCGGGCGTGTAAGGAAAAGCCGGGTCGAAAGTTCATCGAGATGCTGATTGGGATCCCCCTGTGTGAGGCGGTCGAGGAACTCCAGCGATGGACGAATTGAATCCACCGACAGTGTCGTTCCGCAGACAGGGGAGTGTGGCTGGAGGAGACGGAGCTGCAGGCAGTACACGGGCAGACGGTCACTCTGACAGAGAGAAGTCTTACAAATAAGTAGCAGTCACTGTGCGGTTTGCTTACTCTGATAACTTGCCTTAAAAAGAAAGCCTTTCTTGTATAGGAGGAAGGAAGCATAACAATTATTATAAACACTACAATATTAGAACTATCTCTGGCACATTTGGGTCCAGTAAGGAGATCCCCCTAACTAAGGAGTTGTAGGTGTCATGCCTTAACTATGGTATCCTCTTACTTCCTGGTTCCACGGAGCTTAGCCACACCCCTTTATGAGACGGTCTCCTTATTTAATCCGACCGCACCAGCTGATCGAGGCTGGATTATTGAACTACGTTCCGTACTCACGAACCGGTTACAACATCGTCGTGAAAGCCCTCTGTTACCGGACCGGACTGGAAGACTTCAAGTTCCCTTCACCTCTCCTCTTCCACGACTAAAGCTGAACTCTCTCCTTCCAGGATAACCGCCTCTGAGGAGATCTCAGGAACCAGTGTTCTATGTGCCGGAAGCTAAGTAAAACCTCTGTGATAAGCGTTGCATCTCAAAGCTGTTATTTCCTGTCTCCAAAGTCCTTCGATAAAACAAACCCGTTACAGCTAACTTCAACTCATACTTTATCTCAGTTAGCTGCATCTGTCTTTCTTCAGTTAAATACTATGGAACAGCGATTGTAACTTCTTATCACCAAATTCATTAATACTACTAAGAGACTCTTTCTGATTCAGTGTCTGCTAATTACTACCGTTTACTACTTAAAGCTACAGTGCCTATAATTGTGGACTTCAGTTATCGTTTACTACTTAAAACTACAGTACCTGTAAATTGGACTTAAAGTCAATACCTTTTACTTTTTATAATAAATATTCAAACTATAAGAAATCTGCAGTTGTGTTCCTTCATAACAAATGTTTAGACGTGACAGTAGGGCAAAGAAAAGAAATATATATATATAAAAAAAAATAATAATATATATCAAAAAAAATTCAAAAACGGCAGCTCTCAAATAGACAAATAAATACTAATAATTAGTTTGTAATAAGAATAAGGGAGAGCAGAAAAGCCTACTAATACTCCAATCCAACAAAATTAAAGAAAGGGTCTACTAAAATATAAAATCAAGTGGGGCAAAGGTAACTAAAAACAAGAAGAAAAGGGAGGGGGAAAAAAAAAAGACAAAGAATAATAAAAAAGGAAAGGAAGAAAAATGGCTAAAAAAAAAAACACAAAATGGAAAATATGTAAAAAAGCAAAAAGTGGAAAATAAAACAGAAAAAGTCTCATTTTTTTCTATCAAATTCGACACCAAATAAAACAAATATGGAGACGCTGATTAATTTAAACACCCCGCCAGAAGCATCCACAAAAAAAATACTAACAGAAGAAAGCCAGGAGGGGAGTCCAGAAAGAGAGCAAAGTGAAGAAAAAAGGGAATATGACGATTTGCTCAAACATCTAGACAGCCAATTCCAGACCATAAGAGAAGAAATACAAAATAAAAATAAAGACATTAAGATAGACCTCGCCACGCTTAATCAAAGGCTGCTGGCTATGGAAGGAAAAATAAAGGAATTGGAACAGATGGGAAACATCAACAAGAACAGAGAGGAAAAAACAGAGGAAATCAAGGGCAAATTGACAGAATTGGAGGACCGTGCAAGACGGAACAACTTGAGAATCAGAGGTATTCCTGAACAAGTCAAGCAAACAAATCTGGAATCATATATAGAAGAATTCTTTAAAGATCTGGAGATAGAATGGGACCAGAAGATCCCTATGATTGAGAGATGTCATTGGGTAGACAAACCCATTGGAGTTCCAGAACACCTTCCAAGGGATGTGATATTGTGCTGTACCACCTTCAAACTAAAAATGCAAATCTCAAGTGCTATACAAAATAATGGATGTTCAGAAAAATATGACATGCTTAAAGTATTTCAAGATCTGTCATGGACAACTAGAATAAAAAGGAGATCGTTCTCCGCAGCCACACTCATCTTAATACAAAATAATATTAACTATCGCTGGGGTTTCCCTACAAGGATCATCATAATGTTTGAGGGGAAACTTACACATTGCAGTAATGTAGATGAACTTAAAAAGTGGATGGAGGAAAATAGAATTGGTAACTGCTTTGGCACGTAAGGAGGAAGTGGGTGGGCAAAGGGGAATAGGGGCTTCTGTATGCGGGTAGGGTTGGATAGGAAGGAAAGAAGTTATTATGGGGTTTAGAGATACAATAGGAAAGCATGTGGATTGTCTAAGACTAACCAAAAAGGTTTTTTTTGTTTTTTTTTCTCTTTTGCACCAAACACAGATAAATAAGGGAATGAAGAGAATGATATAAACACATGGGCAATTCAAAGACAAAGGAAATAATAGGTACTTAAGATATATAAATTTAGGCACTTACTAATATTCTGAACGAAAAGAAGTAAAACACAAGGGGAAAGTAAAAGAAAAAGATCCGTATACACAAGTGTGGACAAAACCGGCCTCGTCACGTGTCCTTGGAGGGGGCTGCTTGCCCGCCTCTTGCCTTTGGACTATGGCCCTGGGAGATTGGGCCCTTTTACAAAACGTATTCGGCCCTAACAGAGTGCATGTCACTCATTCTGGCCCTTTAAACACAGTGGGGCCATTCGGTACTTGCCCTGTGTGAGCAGTGATACCCCCAGATAGCTATGCCATGGAGCCTATTCATATAATGAAAGACTATGGGACAGACTTTGGCTCCATGGCAATTAAACTGTATTTGTGTGGTCTGCATGCCATTCACCTAATAATGTGCACGCAGACCTGAGCTATCTGGGGATATGTTACATGTCTGTGTTTAATGTATAAAAAGTAACTTTATATATTTTAAAACATAATCCTGTATTTAGGTCCCCACATGTGTAATGGAGTTTTGTCTTTGACCTGGGAGATAATTGGATTACTTCTCCAATTATCTCCAGGGCAGAAGGGAGGAAGCCAGGATGCATTGTGGGGATGTTTTACTTTTACTGTTTGAGCCAGATTAAAATACTGCCAGCCAGGGGGAACAAAATATACTTTTACTAACTTTTGAACCCCTGGTCTGATTCATGCCATGCCATTTTTTAATATGTTGTTCCCCTGAATGGATTGATTGTGGATGTGTATTTTTATGTGAATGTGATGTATGGTTTTAAAGTTACAGAGTATGTGTGGAAACTGTATTTTTACTGTATGTAATAAATTGTTAACTGCTTATCTGAGGGGAAGGGATGTGTGGGTTGTACTGTTACTTGATTGGTTATTTTATGCCTCCCCCTGGGTGTGTCCTGTATGTGCACAACCGTAATAAAAAGCAGGCTGGGTGTGCCGGGACCTCAGATTCTGCTTGACCCTCAAACCGATGTGTCGTCTCGTTTTGGGGGGAATTGGATTGTATGCTGACTGCCAGGAGTGTAAGCGGAATGTATGCTTTTCCTGTTCGGCTGATTCCAGGGTTCGTGTGTTTCCAGTTCGGGAGTTTCCAGAATTCGTACAGTTGCAGTTCGGGAGATTGGTGATTGCTGTAGCTGCTGGTCTATGGAAAAGGGGAAAAGAAATTGGAAAAGAAATTGTACGCCTAAACTGGGTTTTATCCTCTTGTAAGTGAAACGGTCCGTTACAATTGGTGGCAAGCGGCGGGATCGTTCCTACAGCCAGAAGGACAGCTACAGACAACAACAATTCCTTGGAGTTACAAATTGAGGGCAACGTTAGCACTCGTGCAGCGCCCCTGGCAGCAGAGGTATCCAGCGACTTGGAGCAGACAAGTATGGAAGGACAAGTATGGAAGGCTCTGACGCTGAAGATTATGGTCTGGCCGAGGTGAAGCAGCGAGTGGCCCAGTATGGGGGTTATGTATCCATGGAGATATTCCAGGGGATCTGGAACCAGGTCATGGCTAAGCGAAAATAAAGGATGGACGGAGAGTATGCTCAGCGGAAAGAGTGTTACAGCAGCAGAGTAGAGGCTGCATCCGAGGAGGTTAGCCGTCTTCCCCTGAGGCGGCAGTGTGTAACCCAGGGAGCTAAAGGTGCCGTCCTTCCTCCCCAGTGGCAGAGTAAGTCCCAGGGAGCTAAAGGTGCTGTCCTTCCTCCCCAGCGGCAGATTGTATCACAGGGAGCTAAAGGTTCCGTCCTTCCTCCCCAGCGGCAGATTGTATCACAGGGAGCTGAAGGTGTCGTCCTTCCTCCCCAGCGGCAGATTGTATCTCAGGGAGCTGAAGGTGCCGTCCTTCCTCCCCAGCGGCAGTGTGTGTCCCAGGGAGCTGAAGGTGCAATCCTTCCTCCCCAGCGGCAGTGTGTATCCCAGGGAGCTGAAGGTGTCGTCCTTCCTCCCCAGCGGCAGTGTGTACCCCAGGGAGCTGAAGGTGCAATCCTTCCTCCCCAGCGGCAGTGTGTATCCCAGGGAGCTGAAGGTGTCGTCCTTCCTCCCCAGCGGCAGATTGTATCTCAGGGAGCTGAAGGTGCCGTCCTTCCTCCCCAGCGGCAGTGTATGTCCCAGGGAGCTGAAGGTGCAATCCTTCCTCCCCAGCGGCAGTGTGTATCCCAGGGAGCTGAAGGTGTCGTCCTTCCTCCCCAGCGGCAGTGTGTACCCCAGGGAGCTGAAGGTGCAATCCTTCCTCCCCAGCGACAGTGTGTACCCCAGGGAGCTGAAGGTGTCGTCCTTCCTCCCAGCGGCAGTGTGTCCTGCAGGGAGCATAGACCGTCAGTCTCACACCCCAGCAGCAGGACAAAATAATGAAAGGGGAGACAGCTGGTTCCCCTCTCCACCAGCAGAGAGAGTGTCAGGGAGAGGAGCCTGTTAACCCCTCTCCCCAGTGGCAGTTGACAGTCCAGAGAGAGGAGCTTGTTACACCCTCTCTCCAGCGGCAGCCTAACCCACCAAGGGGAGATGTTGAGCCCCGCAACTGTGCAGATGGGATCATAGTCTCTGCACTTACAGCCCAAGGGGTAGGGACGGTCGGTCCTGTCCCCCAGCCCCAGAGCTGTGTACCCAGAGGGGAGACGGTCGGTCTCCCCCTCCCACAACCAGGCTCCAATCAGGCTACTTCAGTGGTAGCGCTGGCACCAGGGCAGAGTACCGCTGGTCTCTGCCCACTCAGCAACCCACCAAGGCAGTCTACCAGCTCCCCGCACAGCCGTGGTGAGGAACCTGAACCTGGACAAGCTGCTACTTTATCCAGGTGGAGTAAACATTTATTGTGGGTGGGAGGTACTGCTGTTTGTGCTTCGTGGGTGGGTTGCTGGACTAACCAGGGCACTGACCGGCAGGAGGTCAGATACCCTGTTAGTCTGGGGGGTAAAGGGGAGAAGTGTGGCGAAACCGAACTTGCCACGTGTCCTTGGAGGGGGCTGCTTGCCCGCTTCTTGCCTTTGGACTATGGCCCTGGGAGATTGGGCCCTTTTACAAAACGTATTCGGCCCTAACAGAGTGCATGTCACTCATTCTGGCCCTTTAAACACAGTGGGGCCATTCGGTACTTGCCCTGTGTGAGCAGTGATACCCCCAGATAGCTATGCCATGGAGCCTATTCATATAATGAAAGACTATGGGACAGACTTTGGCTCCATGGCAATTAAACTGTATTTGTGTGGTCTGCGTGCCATTCACTTAATAATGTGCACGCAGACCTGAGCTATCTGGGGATATGTTACATGTCTGTGTTTAATGTATAAAAAGTAACTTTATATATTTTAAAACATAATCCTGTATTTAGGTCCCCACATGTGTAATGGAGGTCTTTGACCTGGGAGATAATTGGATTACTTCTCCAATAATCTCCAGGGCAGAAGGGAGGAAGCCAGGATGCATTGTGGGGATGTTTTACTTTTACTGTTTGAGCCAGATTAAAATACTGCCAGCCAGGGGGAACAAAATATACTTTTACTAACTTTTGAACCCCTGGTCTGATTCATGCCATGCCATTTTTTAATATGTTGTTCCCCTGAATGGATTGATTGTGGATATGTATTTTTATGTGAATGTGATGTATGGTTTTAAAGTTACAGAGTATGTGTGGAAACTGTATTTTTACTGTATGTAATAAATTATGTTAACTGCTTATCTGAGGGGAGGGGATGCGTGGGTTGTTCTAATACTTGATTGGTTGTTTTATGCCTCCCCCTGGGTGTGTCCTGTATGTGCACAACTGTAATAAAAAGCAGGCTGGGTGTTCCAGACCTGAGATTCTGCTTGACCCTCAAACCGATGTGTTGTCTTGTTTTTGGGGGAATTGGATTGTATGCTGACTGCCAGGAGTGTAAGCGGATTGTATGCTTTTCCTGTTTGGCTGATTCCAGGGTTCGTGTGTTTCCAGTTCGGGAGTTTCCAGAATTCGTACAGTTTGCAGTTCGGGAGATTGGTGATTGCTGTAGCTGCTGGTCTATGGAAAAGGGGGATATCGCCTAAACTGGGTTTTATCCTCTTGTAAGTGAAACGGTCCGTTACAACAAGTAATTTAAAATAAAATAAAACACAGATACTCACATATTTTATAAAATAGGAGGATGGTAAGAGAGGAGACAAAAAGAAGGGAAAATCACCCAAGATACGGTATGGTAGGTACGTCCCACCACACCTCTTATTAGTTTTAGGTCGATGCCTATACAATGGATCAACCCGTCTTATTTGTTCGTTAACAACAAAACTATAAAATTCTTTGGTCTAAATAGCAGTCAATCAGATCTAATAGAGAGAGCCTAAAAAAATAAAAAGATCACTATAAATTAAGCTGATTTCGATAAACGCCCGGGGGATAAATACACCAAATAAAAGGTTAATAATTCTAGATTATTTGACAAAATCCCAGAAACCCACTGGATAAAGTCTATAGAAAAGACAATACATTCTTCTAGATTCCCTACAATCATAAGTGCTGCATTAGAAAGGGGGGGAAAAAGCGGCGTGGCATTTCTGTTTGCAAGTAATATTTCTTTAACTATTAAATTCCAGGATTTAGACCCAGAAGGGCTCTTGATATGTTAAATTAACAACAAGTTCTATACACAGGTTAACATATATGCCCCTAACAAGGCTCCAATCAAATTTGTTTCCAAAATGTTTAAGAAGGTAGACGAGATTCGACAAGGTTTGGTACTAATAACGGGAGACTTCAATTGTGTGGCGGATCCATCAAAAGATAGGAAAAGTCAGAAAGCCAACAAAAACAAAAACGAGAATAAACTGCAACATTTATTCAATAAATATAATCTAAGAGACATGTGGAGAACATTCCATCCTACAGAATTGGACTACACATGTTATTCGAAAACATAGAACTCAGATTCGAGAATAGACTACATGGTGGGAGATGTAGCCATGCTCTACATTGTCAAAAAAATCGAGATACAGGACATAACGTGGTCGGACCAAAGATTTCCTATTATACAAGAATAGCAACTTGGAAGAACTAGAAAAGATAACAAAATGCTTCTTTGAGGAAAACAAAGATAAAGGCACCTCAGAGATTACAGTCTGGTGCGCATAAAAATGTGTAATAAGAGGTCACTTAGTCAAGCTGACATCAACTGTAAATAAAAAAGGATTCCAACCCTTATCAAAGTTATACATTACATTAAATGAACACAAAAATCAAAACAAAATAACCCCGTCTACACAAGGTGCTTGTAAGATTAATGAAATAGAAACTCAGATTAATGAGCAATTAGCAGATAAAGCATCGAAACAACTAGAAGCGCTCCAAGTTAAGTGGTACCTAAAAGGCAACAAACCAGAATCCATGATGACCAACAGGCTGAAGAAGGAAAGAAGTAAGCGTGTAATTTATAAAATAAAAGAGAAGGACACTTATGTAATGGCTCCCGAGAAAATTGGTGAAGCATTCGAAAGATTCTACCAAGACTTGTACGGCCTACCAAAAGAGACATTTGGGGACCCAAACGAGATTGAGAGATTCCTCATGGATCTGCCCATTCCAAAAATACAACCGGACCAACTAGGGCAACTAAACCAGTCAATCACAGAGGAGTAGGTAGAAAAAGCAATCGATAAACTTAAAATAAAGACGGCTCCAGGCCCAGATGGCTTCACAAACAGATTTTACAAATCAGTGAAGAACTGGCTTAAAGGAGAACTAACCATAGTCTTCAATCATATAATGGAAACAGGAGAGTGCCCAGAGGAGCTGCTAATGGCAAATATTGTGCCTTTTCCAAAAGCTGATAAAAACGTGGAGCTGGTAAGCAACTACAGACCTATATCATTGATTAATACCGATATTAAACTACTATCTTCCATTAGTGGGGATGGGTGACTAGGGGCTTGGGGACCCCTCGTCACCTTTGAAGGAGGGGGTTTGTCTTAGGGCCCCTACCCGCCGCCCAGTGGTGGGGGCTGGGGGGAGGACAGTAGGTCATCCACAATTATCTTTGTGGTCCCCACCCGCCGCCCAGGGGTGGGGGCCGAGGGGGGAGGACAGTAGGTCCCCCCTCTCATTATCTTTGTGGCCCCCACCCGCTGCCCAGGGGTGGGGGCCTACTGTCCTCCCCATTGTGATTTATGGCCGCCACCCACCGCGCAGGGGTGGGGGCCGGGGGGAGGACAGTAGCCCCCCCTCATTATCTTTATGGTCCTCACCTGCCGCTCAGGGGTGGGGGCTGGCGGGGAGGACAGTAGGTCCCCCCCCCTCATTGTTATGTAGGGCCCCCACCCACCGTGCAGAGGTGGGGGCCGGGCGGGAGGACAATAGGTCCCCCCCCCTTATTTTACTTTAGTGCCCCCATAGGTTTATGACTGCACACTGTTTATTAGACATTAGCTATACCGCGAGTAGGGGCAGAATTTACTAATACTAGGTAATCTTTACTTAGTATTAGTAAATGTGGCTGAAAGACCAATTCAGCTCTACAAAAGTCAGACGCCGATTCAGTTGCCATTCATTGGCTGAGAGTGTCAGGTGACTGCTCTCGGCCAATGAATGGCACGCTCTGCAATACATTTTGCACAGATTTGATATTAGCCAGACCAGAAATCTTGTAACGTGATGACACCCCAATGAGGCTGCCAGCGGTAGAGTTACACCTCCAGCAACAGAGAGGTTAAACTCTATGTGTCGGCGTCTCACAGTGAAACACAGCACGTACAGAGCCCAGGCACCATAACCACTTCAAATCACTGGTGTTATCATGATGCTTGGAGCAACCCTTTAAATGCCTAAGAGTTAAATAGTATTTGACTAAAATGAAAACAAAATATCAGTTGTTGACTTACGTGACAAAGTATCATGTGTAGACAGACAATACAATAAATGAATGGTAATAGGAAGACATGACCACATTATTATTTATTCAATTATAATCAATTTATTAAATAAATGACCGAGATAATATGTAATAATAAATTACCGTCAGTAACATGAAAAGCTTATAAATCCTGGTTTTTATATCAATCTTTAACAGACTGAGATCTTAGACAGACAGTATTTTTGTTCGAGAAGGTTGCATTGATAAATATAATACGAGGTGGAGTTTTACTGTATAAAGTCTGACGCGAAGTGACTTTGTCACATAGATCAGCAATTTCCAAATCTGACATAAAGCCATGTGAATAATTACAGCCAGTAAAAAGGCTGACTGATATTAAAATTATTTAAAAAAACAGTATTAAAAAAAGACAGGAAACCTCAAAAGCTGTGATGAACTCTTAAAGGAACACTCCACTGACCGAATAAAAAGAAATACATAAAATAAGTATTATTATGCATTTTACATTGGGGATATATCTAAACACATCTTGCTGAAGCTACCGATCCCTCCTTTCTGTGTCTGTCCAATCACAGACCTTCCAATACAGCTCAATGAGAAGGTGCTCCGGGCAATTGCTGCCTCTTGAGTTTATCTGCACTTAACTACACAAACCAGGAAGTAACAGGACCTGTTGTTTGATTGACAGCCAGGGAGGTGTAACCAGGTCAATTTATTAAATTACCATGTTCTAATCTGCATTTTTTGCAAAATGAAAAAATAGGACACACTCTTCACTCATGATGCACTTAAGGGATCCGGAGTGCCCCTGTAAGGAATTCATATGGTTTGACCTCACTGGAAAGAGTTGAATACCAACAATTAGGATCCGTGTCCTCTAAATAACTATGTTTTCTAATACTAGTTAAACCTGACTTTTTACACATAATTAAAAGAATTAAAAATGTGGTATTGCAACTAGTATAATGGAGAAAAAATGGGTCAGTCTAAGCACCATAAGTACTTTGCAATCCAACAAACTGCATGGTCCTCAAAGCACACTGTGCCAAAGTGGATTTCAGATGCAAGGTAAAAGTAGGTTGTGGCAGAAATGCCTCTGCCACGTGTTCTTGGAGGGGCCTGCTTGCCAGCCTCCTGCATCGAGACTATGGCCCCCTGCAACAGACCTGGCTAAAATACATTAAAATTGCAATTGGGATTATATGGTTCAGTTACCGACCAGCCGCACGAACCAGAGACCACCCGGGAGCTTGTTAAGTCTAATTGACAGTTTGTAACACTTTCCACCGCAGTGTTCCAAGTGTTCGTCTGGGTGGCTGCTGTTCGCATGAATGACCACGAGGTGGCGGCCATCTTGTTCTCACAAACGCAGGCAGCGGTGTTTGGTAGTCGACTTCATCGAACTGTTTTCGGACACTGAAACTCCCAAACACCGCTGGACTTCCAGGATTGCCTTCCAGGTTCAGTTTTACACAACTTAGAAAAGTACTGTTCGGTGGACATTCCCTCGTACAAGGTGAACAAGCTCCAGGGTAAGAACATTGACTATGTTCGGTTTTTAAACTACTGAATTAGACCAACTGCAAGCCCTGATTCTCTGGAACTATTTTGAGCATGGGACCATGGTTGCGGTCGGTCAAATTATGACTTTCAGGAAATTCCTGAACCAGTGAACCAATCTAGGTGATTTTACGATGTGTTGGTCACTCAGATTGGGGCTATCAGGGGATGTAACTTTTGTGGGCGGTTTGTGTGTTTGAAGGTAGTTTTGGGGTTTTGTAAAAATGTATGTTTTCTGTGCCTAGAGATAACTGAGTTTAATACAGTGCTTGACTCAATTATCTCCCAGGCACAGAGGAGGGATTTTCTTGTTTTATGTTGGAGTGTTTTTACTGTAGTCTACTCTCAGGTCCAGAGGGAGTGCCCCTTGCATATGGACCTGCATATAAGGCCAGTTGTGGCTGCCATTAAAGTGTTCATCTTTACTCTCAACATAGAGCCTCGTCTTGTGATTGTAGGGAACCGCTATACCAGCTATAATCCCCAGCTCTTGTAAGAGCTACACTGCTCTACCTGCTATACTCTCGTGGAGGAGAGGTCTTCTCACTGGGAGCTGGATCCAGGAGTTTTGTCCAGGGTTAAAAGGGACGGCAAGACCCCAGCCAAGCTGCGGTGGCTAAGGTGCTTAGAGTGTCCGGTGCACTCCGGTGCACCTGTGCAGGTGTTGTCCATGGATGTTTGAACATCAAACCATAGCCATATTCACTAAACAATGAGTTGGGAAATGTGTAAATTGACAGAAGCTACAAGATGGCATCTATCAGTTTTTACTGCAGTTCCAATCATCCTGTGTGATGACTGGTACTGCGAGTTGGTGATGGAGTCTATATCCTGGAGAGGGATTTAAGGGATATGATCAGCTAAGCGGTGCACCAATGGACTAAAGGTAAGTAACCATTACCCACTGACTGTTAACAAGTAAAGTTATAAGAGGTCGTACAGTAACGCTGGGACAGTGCTGATTTCAAGGGTGAATTGTTTCAAATCTTTGTCCATATACAAAATGATGTATATACAAACTTGTTAAAATGATCAGCTATAATAATTTCTAAATATTCAATTACCGAAGAAACCTCTGTTATACAAAGTATCCCTTTGGCTAATAGACTGTTTATTGACCCTGTGATACTTAGTACAGTTCCCTCTTAATCAAAGTATCTGATATGCAAGGGTATCAGCCTTCAACTGTGATTTACTATTAGTCTTCTTACAAGATAAGCTAGTGATGACCTCTCCACTATCCAATGTTCACTTAAGGTGGTATGGTGATCATTAGGATAGCTCATTATAAACAAAAATAAACTTTCTCAATTCTTTGGCTCAGCCCTCACTGAAAATACATAGCTTTTGATCAACTTCCTGCTTGAAAATAATCAAGTTTGAAGAGAAACAAGAACTGGTAAGCATTCCAGAGATGTACGTGTCCTATACAAAGGTTGGGGAAGAAGGAACAAATGTCTCCCCATTATGGTTCCACATTTACGGAGTTAATATTTAGGATGCAGGAAAAAATTATTGTATTGCACAATTTAACAAAATAAAATAAACATACAGGAAATAACATTTTATATTTCTATTAGTGCATGTGCTTTTCTTGTTACCTTGATTAAAGGACCACTATAGGCACCAAGACCACTTCAGCTTAATGAAGTGGTCTGGGTGCCAGGTCCATCTAGGGTTAACCCTGCCTGCTGTAAACATAGCAGTTTCAGAGAAACTGCTATGTTTACATTAGGGTTAATCCAGCCTGTAGTGGCTGTCTCATTCATTGACAGCCGCTACAGGCGCTTCCGCGCTTCTCACTGTGATTTTCACAGTGAGAAGACGCCAGCGTCCATAGGAAAGCATTGAGAATGCTTTCCTATGGACTGACTGAATGCGCGCGCGACTCTTGCCGCGCATGCGCATTCAGCCGAAGAGGGAGGAGAGTCCCTAGCGCCGAGAGAGCCCGGTGCTGAAGAAAGGTAAGTGTTTAACCCCTTCCTCCCCCTAGAGCCCGGCGGGAGTGGGACCCTGAGGGTGGGGGGGACCCAAAGACCATACAGTGCCAGGAAAACGAGTTTGTTTTCCTGGCACTATAGTGGTCCTATAATCTTTCTTAATTCTTTGGCTCAGCCCTCACTGAAAATACATAGCTTTTTTATCAACTTCCTGTTTGAAAATAATCAAGTTAGAAGAGAAACAAGAACCGGTAAGCATTCCAGAGATGTACGTATCCTATACAAAGGTTGGGGAAGAAGGAACAAATGTCTCCCCATTATGGTTCCACATTTACGGAGTTAATGTTTAGGATGCAGGAAAAAATAATTGTACTGCACAATTTACAAAACTAAAATAAACAGTAAATAACATTTTATATTTCTATTAGTGCATGTGCTTTTCTTGTTACCTTGATTAAACTGTATTTAACCCTTTGTTTTCCACAGTTTTGTTATATTTGTGTGGTTATTTGTAACTCGATTTTCTAGGTGAAATGTGATACATTTGTTGCTTCTCTATAGCTACTTATGAATCTGATATTAAGGTGTACCTAGAATAAATCTCTAGTTAGTACATAAGCAAAATAATTCCTAAGTACGTTTGGTTCCATTCGGGGATTTAGATATACACTCAGTTGTTGCAGTTTTTCTTGAGTTCTAAGGTGTGGTCCTATAATTAAAAAAAGCTTAATCAAGTTTTTATTCAAATTATATCGTTAACGTAAAATGTGGGCTTGTTCCAAAATGTAGTAACAATCGAAACAAATATAAAATATAGCTACACTTTCTAGATTAAACAAATTGTGTGAATTTTATTCTGACGTAATGTAAAGTATAAATTCCTATTGTCATTTCTTTTAATTAAAAAAAATCTAATATTTTATGTTTATTTGACATTGGTCGATGATATGTCCAGGTTTACATACCCTAATACAGTATTGTGGTTTAAATAAAGTCTGAAAATGCAAAATATATCAGAAAAAAAAGCAGCTGGATTTTCTCTGATGGATACTCAATTGTTATAATGTAACTCAAATAATAAACTGTTACAGCTACAGAATTTTTACTGAATGGCCATCATCCATATTGGGACACAGAGCTCCGGAAACCCGGGCTGTTTTTCTTCAGCTAGGATGCTCATTCCAGTCCGATCGATGATGTTTCTCAATATATCGATATTCCTGATCACACTGCTATCCATCGGGTCTAAAACACAGCCCTGTTTACCTACGTTGTCTTTCAAAATGATGACACCATTTTCTTTTAAACCATGTTTGCAACGTAGCAGAAATTCAAAAAGGTCTTTATCTGTCAGATGACCTATAAGAGATAAAAAAGAATGACTACAAACAAACATTCTACATGCAGATACTATGAGCATAGTCATAGATTTCACAAAGGCCTCTAAGTGAAATAAACTCTAATAGGGCTAATTACTAAAGTAAGAATTGTCAAGAATACAAAGTGAATTCAAAGTGAATTTTCAGTTCAGACTAAAATAACTGAAGTGGAAAAAACTCTCCAAGTCAGCTTTGCTTCTAGTTTGGCCACTTCCAGCAAGATAAGATACTTTAGGGGCCCGGAGTGTCCCTTTTAGGAATTCATATGGTGTCAAGAATTGACTGTATTGAGTTTAATACCCACAATTGGGATCCATGTCCTCTAAATAATCATATTTTCTAATATTGGTAAATAAAGTAATTAAAAGAATTGAAATTTGAAAATCACTTTGAATTCACTTTGAATTACTGACAAATTTCACTTTGGTGTGTTAGCCCTGTAAATAGAATTCTATATAACGTTGATTATTATACGAATTCGAAGCAAGTCGCTGATTGCGTTAATGTAATGTTTTTAGAGTGAATCTGTTACCCATGTCAGGAGTGTATAGCTCTAATTGATCCACTGCTTGGGTGAAATAGCATTGTTCATAAAACCAGGCAGATCTGGAGAGATGTTCAACACTTATGGAGATACACAGAAAATGTGTAGATCAATGGAGGTTGGTGCTAGGTAGAAATGAAGATGCCACGTTGGTACAATCATACATATATAGTGAGAATTAGAGAAAACGAGCCCTGTCCAGGCTAATACAGCCCCAACTAGCAATGCTAGGACAAACAGTGTATAAAATCTATTACCGGTGCTAAGAATGGCCGGGCTTAAAACTAAGTACAGGCAGACATTGTAAGAACAGAAAGAGAATCTGAAGTCAGTGAGCACAGAAACACACAAACTCGTAGGACTAGCCACGGTCGTGGATATCAGAACTCTGGGACAAGGATGAACAAGTCAAGTCAGGTATCTGAGACCATGACAACACAATGGGCAAACAGAGAAGTGGACTTAAATATAGTCAAAGTTCATTGATATGCATCAGACATTTGATACCAGAACCTGCTCAACCTGCAACCATTGATGGACACCTAACCCTCCCTTCTCTGCTTTCTATATTAGAGCCCTCCCTGCTTTCTCTAGCAGTGCTCAGTTTTTTGTTTGTTTTTTTAAATTCCTTCCCTCCTCTCCCTGGCTTAAAGCATGCGCATGTATTCTGAGACAGGGAAATGGTTCTGTCACACCTCCTCTCCCTGGCTTAAAGCATGCGCATGTATTCTGAGACAGGGAAATGGTTCTGTCAAATATGTCAGACCTTAATTCACAAAAGTAGCTCACAGCAAAAACTCAGACTCTTCCTTTATCATCTCCATGCAACTTTCAGGTACCGACTGGATCTTGGAAGATTGTCAACATTTATTCTGCCTTTGTCGCAATATAATTATTTTACTTTAATATTGTCACCATTTATAGCTGTTTGCCATTGTCATTCTCTGTTCATGCAGTTTGTATTGATATTTTCAGTAAATGCATTCCACCAATATTTCATGTAGTTATTAATATTTGGGGTGAAAGAATTTGGTTGGTAAACTCTGGTTATATAACAAATGTTTGCTCTCCCCACCCCTCCTCTCTCTATCTTTTTCCCCTCCTGGCTGTAAATACCATCATATCGCCATCCTTGTTTATAAGGCTTTGATTCACACACCCATCTCCCAGCAATACTGAGTCTCCTCATTTTCTATAAGCAGTTCTCTAAAAAAAAAAGTATGGGAGTAGCACGGAACGTTTTTGACCCACCAGCCTCCCCGGCATGGTCTACATTGACATTCTTGAACAGTATTGATGGGATAATTTATCGACAATCATCAATTTCCAATGGCATCCACTTAAACTCAATGAAAACCTCAAGTATAAAACTGAATGATCCTATTTTACCTCAAACATTAACGATAGCCAACACTGTATCCCCTATTGTGTTTCCCGTTCTTTATTTTGACAGGGAAAGTGATACCACGTGTATTTCAATTTACAACATAAATTAATTTAGCATTTTCTGTCACAGTTTATTTTGTAAAACTACAATGTGTACCAACCTGACACCCACTGCATCCAGATGACATCGTATTTTCTAGGAGCAGGGGTGAAGTCCTGCAAGCAGTACCAATAAAGAGTCTCTACTCGTTCCCCTTCTTCTTCTAGATAATTCTGGGCTTCTTCTAAAAAAGACTCCGTCATGTCTACCAGCTCAATGTTGTCGAAAATCGGCAGTAAGACATGCTTACTCACTCTTCCAATCCCCGCACCGCAGTCTAGTGCAAACTGAGTACCTGCTTTTCCAGGGCCCTGTAGAAAGAAAAACAAGCTGATCATCTCGGATCTCACTTAATAACAAGTCAACGTGTTAGACATGTTTGATTTATCTACACATGATACAAAATCCAGAAAGATCATTTGTAGTGAATTGACCTACTTTGACCACATATATTCTCCTGTTGTGACATACGGTATAATTGCAAACAGTGAAGGGCCAGTTTGTTCCTTGGAAGATAGAAGTTGGAAGAGATAATTGATATCAATGTTTGGAGATCCCTCTTCTGGGTTATGTGTCAACAGACGTCAAATTGATGCGGCTGGCCTGGATATCTGGAACACTCATTGAAGAGGGTAGCAGCTCCAATAGAAATATTTATAGCTTATTTACTTGTATCGATGGACATGGCACTTATCGAGCTTAGGGAAGAACTTAGGGCTTGTTTCCAGTGATGTTTTAAAGTTTTACCATTATCGTTTAAATGGTATTTACTATCGTTAGGGGATAGTGGATACAAATCTTACCAATGGTCACTGGTAATCCCTGGCTGACGAGAGTTTTATCATCTCCCTTAGAGAATAATGGGAGACAATAATCATTGTTAACGGGCTCACATAAATGCTACACACTAAATTTTACTGGCTGCCACTAACCCGACAAATTTCATGCCTGCCCCATCTCAGGATAAAAAGACAATGTAATGTTAACAGCTCTGAACTCTACATGCATTATGTGAGAAAAAATAAATGTTAAATATGTTTCTACAATTAGAGGGTTACTCCAAGCACCGTGACTGCTTCAGTGATTTAAGTGAACATGGTACTTGGAGTCTGCGTGCAAAGTTAAACCACTTTCAGAGATGTAATTCCTCCTCTATCTGCATCGTTAGCGAGCGTGGAACTCTTGTATAAATATCTTCATTTGTGGACGCGTCTAGCCTTTGGAGTTCCTGGTGGCATTGCATGGACAAAAGGTGCACGCATGTTATAGAGGCATTTCAATGGTTTTTTTTTTTTGTCAATCAAGTTAAATACAGCCATTTATAACAGTGACATCAACACTTCACCCTGGGTAGAGAAGTTCTGAATACACATATATTAATTTCAATAAAACTTACATGTAATAAGTCATGGATAAAATCCTGGTGAAAGTGTGAGGGAACTATGCGTTTATAGTCACCTAACTAATACTGCCCATATTATGTTAAACTAAATGCACTGGACTATAAAACTAGTGAGGTCAAACTTAGTGAGGAGCCGGCCTAGAGGTGCAGTGAGTACCTGTTCTAAAGCCCCTCCCTATGGGGTTATGCTGTGGGTATGTATGGTAGATTGTTGCATTAGTGGTGACCCTAGTGTAACCTGTGGGAGTACCAATACCCATAAATATGTAGCTCAACTGGGAATGTATGACCCTTGGGTGGGGGAGAATGTATATGTCTGCATTACAATGTGCCATGTTGCAGTGCAAAGATTGTGCAGTTAAGGGACTGGATGGCAACAATAAGAGGGAGACTAATGGCGTCTGAAACAGTACAACTGAGTAATTAAAAATTAAACAACAAAGTGAAGAAAGAAGGAATAGCCGTGACAATGCTCAAGTCACTGAGAGAGAGGTTCCCCTCTTCCTCTCTGAACAAATGGGGTGATTCTCCCTGGACCCCACCCCTGCATGGCAAGAGAAGCAGAGCAGTCCATAGGTCCAGTGCCAAGGCCTATAGACTACATGAAAGCTGCAGCTTCTGATGGAGAAGACAGCAAATTAATTGTACCTTCATTTGCTACAGTCAAGGACGTGATGCTGACCACTGGTATGTGATCCCTACATCCCAGGGTTGGCGTGTGATTGGACACAGGGATCTCCTCCATTGTAAGATGGATCTGTGTAAGTCTTGGAAAAGGAGTTGAATCCTCGAAGAAGTAAGGTGTTTTTCCCTGCACCCCAGGTAGGCCCCAGAAGTTCAGTCTGTATGTTTCCCCATCAAGGTAACACCTCCAGCCATTCAATGGGATCTTTTTCAAAGACTAGTTTTCTTTCAATGATGTATACATTTGTATAGTTTCCAGAGAAGTTTCTGTCCTTCATATATGGAAAAAATTAGATAGAATCTAAGATTACTAATCAAATGACTACCTGAAAATACATAAATTGCCCCTAGAAACCATCCCCATATGTGTCAGGGTACCTGAGGCCTCTGCCTCTGAGAGAGGTAGAGACTTGGGGGTTTATCCGTCCGGACGGCAGGTCTCCTCGGCCCCTCGCGGTTCACTCGGTCTTGCTAACGCCGGCCGCGAGGGAGTCACTTCCTTTTATAGCAGGAGGACCGGAGATCGACGTCATGACGCCAACCCGGAATGTCCTGTCACTCAAATCTCGGGAGACGAATCAGGACCCGCCGGAGGCGTGTCTTCTCTCCCTAACCAGGATACTTAACAGTGGCTCTCTCATTTACTCATTGCCCTGTCGTGGTTCTAGTCTGCCTAGTCACACAGTGCTTTGTTATTCTCTTGCCTTTTGGTTCTGACCCGGCTTTGGTATTTACTCTCCTGTCTTTCTGTTATCCTTGACCCGGCTTGTCTCTCGCTTACCTGTCTTCTCGTTCCCTCGACCTCGGCTTGTCTCTGACCATTCTATCGTAGCTTTACGTTAAGTCCGGCCATTCTAAGGACCGGTATACGTATCTGCTACTCTTTGTACTCTGCGTGTTGGATCCCTGACCCGATCCTGACATTACGACAGGGCCATGGATCCTGCAGGTACAAATTGTCAGCTTGGTTCTCCTGATCCTAGGTTTGACGCCATGGATCATAGGATGGATCAGATGGCTCTAGCACTACAGGCGCTGCTATCACGTCCTATTAATCCACCGGAGGAGATGCGCAATATGTCTGCTTCTTCTATGGGTTCAGGGCTAGAGGTAGCTACTGTAGGTGCTTCTTCCCGAGTTACCCCACCTGTACGTTATGCTGGTTCTCCTGAGAGGTGTCGTGGCTTTTTGAACCAGATCAGTATCCATTTCGAGCTACAGCCCCGTTCCTACCCTACTGATAGGGAAAAAGTGGGATTTATTATTACCTTACTCATTGAGAAAGCTCTGAGATGGGCTAATCCGTTGTGGGAGAATGATAATCCATTAGTCTATAACTATAATGCCTTTGTAGCTGCTTTTAAAAGAACTTTTGATCCCCCTGGCAGGAGGGTCAATGCAGCCAGATTACTGTTGCGCCTTAGACAAGACAACCAAACACTTGTGGATTACGCACTAGAGTTCAGGTCTTTGGCGGCAGAGGTAAAATGGAATGAACAGGCCTATATAGACGTATTTTTAAATGGATTATCCGATGTAATACTTGATGAGGTAGCGACAAGAGAGCTTCCCGAGAACCTGGAAGACTTAATTTCCTTTATCTCTCGTATTGACGAACGTCTAAGGGAGAGGCAGAATACTCGAGATAGAACCGGTAAATCTTCCTTTAGACTAGCACCATCATTTCAAATTTCTGAAACCAAAACTCCACAGGTTTCAGAACCTATGCAGTTAGGCCTTACTCGTCTGTCAGAGGAGGAGAAACAGTACAGGAGAAGGGAGGGACTGTGTATGTATTGTGGAGCCAGAGGTCATGTACGTTTGAGCTGTCCCAGTCGTCCGGGAAACGCTCGCACCTAAGTTTCTCTAGAGGGCAGACCTTGGGTGTTTCGATTTTGTCCTCTACTCATAACTACAAAGAACATAGACTCCTATTACCGGTCTCTTTAACTTGGGAAAAGGGAACTTTAGAGACTATGGCATTGATAGACTCCGGCGCTGCTGAGAGTTTTATCGACCAAAAGTTTCTCACCAAACACACTATCCCATCCCAGTTAAGGAAGACACCCTTGGCTGTTGAGGCCATTGATGGTAGACCTTTAGTTGAGCCTGTGATTTTCCGGGAGACCACACCTCTTAACTTAACTACTGGTATTCTACACAAGGAGGAAATATCCCTACTACTCATTTCATCTCCTTCTGTTCCCATAGTCCTCGGATACTCCTGGCTTAAGAGACATAACCCCGTTATAGATTGGAGATCAGGGGAAATAGTTTCGTGGGGTCAGGATTGTCAAGAGAATTGTTTAAAGAAAGTGTCACCTCTTTGTAGTGTCAACGCACTTAATAACGCTACCGACTCTACCAAAGTACAGATACCGTCCTTGTATCAAGATTTAAAGGCAGTATTTGACAAAGGAAAGGCTGATACCTTACCACCACATAGGCCTTTTGATTGCAAAATTAATTTACTTTCTGGTACTATGCCCCCCAGGGGCCATGTATACCCTTTGTCTACGAATGAAAACTTAGTTCTAGAGGAGTATATTCGTGAAAACCTAGACAAGGGGTTCATTAGAAGATCCTCCTCTCCTGCTGGGGCTGGATTTTTTTTTGTTAAAAAGAAGGATGGTTCTTTAAGACCCTGCATTGACTACCGAGGTCTTAACAAGATAACCATTAGAAATGTATATCCGATTCCCTTGATCACCGAGCTTTTTGATCGATTAAAAAGTTCTAAGATTTTCACTAAGTTAGATCTTAGAGGTGCTTATAATTTGGTGAGAATTCACGACGGAGACGAGTGGAAAACTGCATTCAATACTCGATATGGGCACTATGAGTATACTGTAATGCCTTTTGGTCTCTGCAATGCCCCGGCGGTATTTCAGGACCTTATTAATGAGGTTCTTAGGGAGTTTCAAGATGACTGTGTGATTGTATACCTTGATGATATACTTATACATTCCAGGGATATTGAAACTCACCACGGACAAGTCAGAAGGGTTTTACACAAACTTCTTCAGCATGGCTTATACTGCAAATTAGAGAAATGCAGCTTTGACCAATCCCAAACTACCTTTCTTGGTTATGTGATTTCTGGGGAGGGGTTTGAAATGGATCCGGAGAAGCTCCAATCCATATTAGATTGGCCTTTACCTAAGGGTCTCAAGGCTATCCAGAGATTTATTGGTTTCTCCAATTACTACAGACGTTTCATTAAGGGATACTCCTCTATCATTGCTCCCATCACCAATATGACCAAACAAGGGGCTGATACTAAGAATTGGTCTACTGAAGCACTTCTGGCTTTTAAGACACTCAAGGAGCTGTTTGCTTCCGCACCAATTTTAGTTCACCCTGATACTACACTACCTTTCCTACTCGAAGTTGACGCTTCTGAGACAGGTATAGGTGCCGTTCTGTCCCAAAGATTGGGTGTAGATAAACCATTACATCCTTGTGGATACTTTTCCAAAAAATTGTCAGGTACTGAAAGCAGATATGACATTGGTGACAGGGAACTACTAGCGGTTATAATGGCCTTAAAGGAGTGGAGACATTTGTTGGAGGGGACTTTGCATCCTGTTACTATTTTGACAGATCATAAAAACGTATCCTATATTGGAGAGGCTAAACGACTATCATCTAGACAGGCTCGTTGGTCCATATTCCTCACTCACTTCAACTACGTACTCACATATAGGCCAGGTTCTAAGAATTCTAAAGCCGATGCCTTGTCTCGCCAATATGAACCTGCTGCCATATCTGAGCCGGTTTTGTCCTCTATAGTACCCAAGTGTAACATTATCGCCAACACTACTCTCAAAATCCATTCTCCGCTACTTGATCAGATAAGGAGCTTGCAGCATCTGGCACCTAGACTGACTCCGGCTTCCAGACATTTCGTCCCTCCTGAACTCCAATTGGAGCTCTTACAGTGTCTTCACAAGAGTAAGGTGGCTGGTCATCCGGGTGTTCGCAAGACGTATTCTTTGATCTCCAAGGATTTCTGGTGGCCTTCGTTACGGAAGGATATTAAGGATTTTATCGGAGTTTGTGAGGTCTGTACTAAAACTAAACTACCGCATTCGCTTCCTTGTGGTCTTCTACAACCTCTGGAAATTCCTGACAAACCTTGGTCCTGTGTGGCAATGGACTTTATTGTGGATTTGCCTGTTTCTAAAAGGCACACTGTTATCCTCACCGTAGTCGATAGGTTTACCAAGATGGCACATTTCGTACCTTTGCCTAAACTTCCGACTTCTGAATTGGCGGAGATCTTTGCTAAAGAGATTTTTCGCTTGCATGGGATTCCTTCGGAAATCACTTCTGATAGAGGCTCCCAATTTGTTTCCCGTTTTTGGAGATCGTTCTGTTCTCAATTAGGCATCAAATTGAATTTTTCGTCCGCCTATCATCCTCAGTCTAACGGAGCTGCCGAACGAACCAACCAGAAGATTGAGCAATACTTACGTTGTTTTGTTTCCGAACACCAGGACGATTGGGTCGGTTTGATTCCTTGGGCGGAGTTTGCGCACAACAATCTCGTTTGTGACTCTACGCATTCAAGCCCCTTCTTCATGAACTATGGCTTTCATCCATCTATTCTTCCCTCGGTTTCTCCTTCCCAAGGAGTGCCGTCGGTTGATGTCCATGTGGCCAATTTGAGGAAGTTGTGGGATCAGACTCGACAGATTCTTCTACACAATTCTATGCTGGTTAAGAAACATGCTGACAAACGTAGAAGGGCGGCTCTGAATTTTGTTCCAGGCGATAGAGTTTGGTTGAGTACTAGGAATATTCGCCTTAAAGTTCCTTCCATGAAATTCGCTCCTCGTTATATTGGTCCCTACAGGATCTTGACTCGAATTAACCCAGTGGCGTATCGTCTAGCTCTCCCAGCTACTTTACGCATCCCGAACTCCTTTCACGTGTCATTGCTGAAACCTCTAATCTGTAACAGATTCTCCTCCACAATCGCCCCTCCGCGCCCTGTTCAGGTGGAGGGTCAGGAGGAGTATGAGGTTAACTCCATTATTGATTCTCGTGTCTCCCGGGGGAGAGTACAATATTTGGTTGACTGGAAGGGTTATGGTCCTGAGGAGAGGAGTTGGGTACCACAAGAGGATGTTCATGCTCCTCGCCTTCGCAGGGCATTTCACTCCCGCTTCCCATCTCGCCCCGGCTCCTTCCGCCCGGTGGGCGTATCTGAGAGGGGGGGTACTGTCAGGGTACCTGAGGCCTCTGCCTCTGAGAGAGGTAGAGACTTGGGGGTTTATCCGTCCGGACGGCAGGTCTCCTCGGCCCCTCGCGGTTCACTCGGTCTTGCTAACGCCGGCCGCGAGGGAGTCACTTCCTTTTATAGCAGGAGGACCGGAGATCGACGTCATGACGCCAACCCGGAATGTCCTGTCACTCAAATCTCGGGAGACGAATCAGGACCTGCCGGAGGCGTGTCTTCTCTCCCTAACCAGGATACTTAACAGTGGCTCTCTCATTTACTCATTGCCCTGTCGTGGTTCTAGTCTGCCTAGTCACACAGTGCTTTGTTATTCTCTTGCCTTTTGGTTCTGACCCGGCTTTGGTATTTACTCTCCTGTCTTTCTGTTATCCTTGACCCGGCTTGTCTCTCGCTTACCTGTCTTCTCGTTCCCTCGACCTCGGCTTGTCTCTGACCATTCTATCGTAGCTTTACGTTAAGTCCGGCCATTCTAAGGACCGGTATACGTATCTGCTACTCTTTGTACTCTGCGTGTTGGATCCCTGACCCGATCCTGACAATATGTGGATGAGTTCCAGCAGAGGCTTCAGGACACATTGTCCCAGTAGTATGACCCTACCTCAGAGGAGAATGAGCTAGACTGGAGAGATGCCATCTGGAAAGAACTCTGGTATGAGTTCCTCGAGGAAGCCTGGGTTCGGTGGAGAGAGAGCCTTCCAAATAAAGAGCAGCGCAGGCAGAAATAAGTGGTGCTATGGATGCCATTTCTGGGTAAGCAGCTCCTGGAGGAGTGGGTGATAGAACTCCAGAGTCTGGTAGGGAGGGTACTGTGGCTGGATGAGGTGTCCTTGGTGTTATGGTGGTATGTGGTCCAGCAATATTCTTGGATGGTTCAGGATGATAGGCCAGGTGGTGAGGACTACAATGGCCCTGACTTGTTGTGGGAGGACTTGGAGTAGGACAGTGACTTTGACAGTCCTAATGAGTCTCGGTACTCAGACATGCATGATCATGGAAGAGATATGCTGGAGTTCCCTTGAGCTACTGGGTTGTGTGGGATATTTATGGGATGATAATAGTATACAGTTGAGAATTGACCACTATTTCAATTCTCTTAGATCTTAGAGATCGTTATCATGTAAGTGAAATGTATTCCAAACAAATAAAATCACAATTTGTTATAAAAATAGATATAATTTATTTTGACAAATAAAATAATAATAATATTAGGCAGCATGCATGATAATAATCAGTGAATATTTAGTATAACATAAGTATGCAATACAATGGCTATACACAGTACAAAGCTACAGCATCAACTGTCAAGACAAGATTTATGGGGTACTTCATAGACAGAAAGTAAAACTTCACACAGCGAAAAGCCATAAAACCTTAGCTAACAGTTAAATCAACTGAGTAACCCTTTCAATGCTGGCTAGATCCTCCTAGGCATATAATATCCTATTCTCATGTAATTTTCAATTAAAATAACATTTAAACCAGCTCATTAATCATTTCCTGGAACCATCTAATAAGAATAATCTACCAGATTCTATAAGCCGAATTTTAATTTGCCTAAAAGATATCTTATCTTATTTAGAGCAAATCAATACACCTGGATAAAAACAGCGGTATGCTAACACGTGATAATATCACATTAATGTATAATTATTCTTAATTCCACCTGCAGAATGGAATGTTTATAACTATATATTCTTTAGTTAACTAAGATTTCTAAATATTAAAATCTGACCGTGATTTATCCAGTCATATATCATGCTATTAGATTTTGAATTAATTTAGATGAATTAAATAAAACCAGCATAATTACCAGTTAAGTAGATGTTCTCATCAGATGAGTAGGTAGTCCCAGGAACTTGAATGCGTGTATGATTGGTTGTATGGAGGTATGTAAGTAATAGTAAAAACAATAGTGTTGCTTAGAAAGTAAGAGTAAAATTCTAATTGTCCAGGAGTGTTTCTTGAGTTGGGTCCAAGAGAGTTTGAGAGTTAGTCCCAGAGTGAATATCTGTCATGGATCTCTCTGCATTTCCGAATCTGAAAGCCCAAACTCCAACTACAACTTCAACCTCTCTCTTCCCTTTGTCCTAATTTTTAAAGGGCCAGACTCTCTGTACGTCATTAGTTGATAAGGCCAATAGGAAACTGAAGTTGTGGTCACCCTGCAGATTGCAATTTAGGTATTTGGTCCATAGAGGGCAGTCTCGCCTCACTAAACCTTCCTATCCAGGAAAGAGTTAACTTTTCCTGATGACGATTTGGACGTCATTTGGCTTATCTATATGACTACATATAACTTAAATTTACTTTTCAGTTCAAAGCGTTTGCCTCAGTATTTGTGGCTACGATTTTGATCGTAATTTCTAAAATTGACAGTTGTAAACTCAATTTCACCCCTTAATTACAATGGGACCTTGTAAAATTTAGAAAGTAAAATTAATTACTTAAAGGGACACTATAGTCACCTGAACAACTTCAGCTTAATGAGGTTGTTCAGGTGAGTGCTACAGCTCCCTGCAGCCTTTTTCTTGTAAGCACTGTATTTTCTGAGAAAATGCAGTGTTTACATTGGAAGCGTGGAACAATCAGACGGCCACCAGAGGGACTTCCGAGTTCAGAAGCCCTAAAAAGGCCTAATTCACGTCTGACGTATTCAGCATGGGTAAATACTTCAGACTGCGAACGCGCTTTGTGTGCTGAGGCTGTCAGCACTGCGTGGGAGTGGCTTGAGCTGACAGATCTGAAAAGGCTGAAGACCGAGGAGGGGAGGATTCAAACAGTAAGTAAATGTATTTAGTGAGTGTGGGTGGGTGACTGAGGGTGAGTGGGTGAGGATGGATGATGGGAGTGGATGGATGATGGGAGTGGAAGGATGATGGGAGTGGATGGATGATATGGATGGGAGTGGATGGATTTGGGGATGGATTTGGATGATGGGAGTGGATGGTTGATGGGGATGGATATGGATGGATGCTGGGGATGGATGATGGGGATGGATGGATATGGATGATGGGGATGGATGGATATGGATGATGGGGATGGATGATGGGAATGGATGATGGGGATGATATGGATGATGGGAATGGATGATGGGGATGGATATGGATGATGGGAATGGATGATGGGGATGGATATGGATGATGGGAATGGATATGGATGATGGGAATGGATGATGGGGATGGATATGAATGGATATGGATGATGGGGATGGATATGGATGGATGATGGGGATGGATGGATATGGATGATGGGGATGGATGGATATGGATGATGCGGATGGATATGGATGGATGATGGGGATGGATGGATATGGATGATGGGGATGGATATGGATGATGGATATGGATGGATGATGGGGATGGATGGATATGGATGGATGATGGGGATGGATGGATATGGATGATGGGGATGGATATGGATGATGGATATGGATGGATGATGGGGATGGATGGATATGGATAGATGATGGGGATGGATGGATATGGATGGATGATGGGGATGGATGGATATGGATGGATGATGGGGATGGATGGATATGGATGGATGATGGGGATGGATGGATATGGATGGATGATGGGGATGGATGGATATGGATGATGGGAATGGAGGGTGGCAGGTATAGAAAGTGAGCTTAGCTGTCAGTCAGACAGAACGCACATGCGCGGTTGAGCGCTGAGTTTCTTCATAGGGCGGCATTCAATGTCGCTCTATGAAGAATGCGATTGGTGCAGTGCGAAACCTTGCATGCGCACCACATCACGATGACGCTTCTTAAGGAGAAGCGTCCTATTGGGCCCTGCGATTTCGTCATTTTGACGAGAAAGGGGGCGTGGCCTAGCGGGGAGCTCAGCGCTGGAACGGAGGTAAGTTTTATTATTAAAACTTACTCGGATTTTTTTCTTATTAAAACTTACTCGATTCTTCAATTATGTTCAGCCGCGAGCCCTCTAAACTGAGGATTGGATAGACTTTATAGCCATGAAAGAGGCGAGTATCAGCCTCCATCCTTAGCGGTAGGGTGAGTTACGGGAGTGGAGACAGATGGTGTGCCTCCCAAGCGGCAGATAGAGCAACCTGGAGCAGAGACAGGCGGTCCCCTTCCCCCTTCTTCATGCATGGAGGGTATCAGCCTCCCCAGCAGCAGCCAGAGCAGCCAGGAGCGGAGACATTCGGTCTCCCTCCCTAGCGGCAGGTGGAGTAACTCGGTGGAGTCCTCCTCCTCAGCGGTAGTTCGACATGCAGGGAGAAGAGAATATCAGCCTTCCCAGCAGCAGCCAGAGCAACCGGGAGCGGAAACGGTCACTTTCCCCAGTTGCAGGGTGTATTGTCGGGAGTGGAGAATGTCGGCTTCCCTCCCCAGCGGTAGTTGGTGTTACTGTGAGTGAGAAGTGTCGTCCTCCCTCCCTAGTGGCAGCTGGAGCTGCAAAGCTAAAAAAATGATCTCCACAAATTCCACTTTTAAACCTTTCACCTCTGCCAGGGTACCCATAATTCACAGCAATACATGGGTATCTTTTTCAATATTCCTTGTGTTATATCTACATTATTGTGTAAGCTGGGTCTCTAACAATGTAATTCTTTAACAGAATTATCCCTCGTATGTTGCTTTAGGCGCCCCATGACCTTCCAGTTTGCGTGGTTATCTCTTTTCAGTAGCAGACGTTAGTCGTAATACAGAGGTACAGACAATCACCCTCTCTTCTATTTGACATTAATGGGTGTTAAATTAAAGTGCAGGCATAGTAATCCTTTTTTAAACATTTACAAGCTAAAAGTAGCCGTGATCTGGCCCAGCCGCGGAGCGGATCCTGTTTTGATGATTTGAATGATTTCTTTTACACTTGATATTTAATATCAGAGCTACTAGATCATTTATACACATGGTTATAATTAGAATGAGGTGGCGTCCCTCTGGAATGCGTATATCATGATATCATCTATGGTAAATCACCATGCCAACAATTCTTTAAAGGGACACACGGCATGCAGGGTATGCTCCCCCGCTTTAATGTGTTCTATGAAGAATGCCGCAAAAAAAGAAATGTGAAAAAAAGGTAAAGGAAAGAACAAAAATAATTACCGTTAAAGTTTCTAAAATTTGAAGCTTAGACTTGAAGATTCAGAGCAGGAAGTCACCAATCAGACATTTCATCAATAGAAACACTGAGGACTTTTGGGTTCGACCACTCATAAACAGTTTAACCCCTGAAGGCTAGCTGGCACCATAACAACATAATTCCAATGAAGTTGTGATGGTGCCCTGGAGTGTTTCTTATATATACATTGTGTATAATAATCAGCTACTACAAATATGGTCTCCAACCGGGGATGTCATATTCTGAAGCTATCATTAGAAGTTTTCAATCACGCATATTGGAAATCACGTGCCCTTATGTAAAGTCACGGCTTTCTGAGACACTGTAAATATAACTCTGAGACCGAAACTTATACGACAGTCGAGGTACTTAATCAACTTCATCATTGAGAAGTTTAAACAAAAAAGATCTGGTCCTTCAGAGCTATTCAATAAAGCAAAAACTGTCAGGAATTCACCACTAAATTGATCATTCTAATCAATTTAAAAAGATTTATTACAAAAAATAAAAATCCTTTAACATTTCCCAGCCTTTATTTTTACACTAACATTTGAGATTTTCCAGTCAGTTCCTAATGATTCCAATTTCTGTGAATAATCTCGATGATGGCCATGTTTGTGAATATTGAGTTGCGATACCCGTAGTGGCTAAGCCAAGTATCTGTTCCACTCAGAATGTTTGCTCTAGATTTCAAATAAACGTGTTGACTCACCCCTACAAACTTCCGGAGAAATTCTTTGGAACATTCTATGTCTGTATTGGAGAGATCGGAAAAATCTCCCATCATTCCATCCTCTGTCGCTGGTAAATCGCTGTAGAAATTTCTAGCCCGGGCGTAAAACTGCATCTCCCCTTCTATCACCTCACTGGTCAGCGCGTAGAGTTTCACTGTAGCAAAGAGACATAAAATGCGTACAACGTTATGTCAATTTACAACGTTATGTTAAACACTTCAATAAAATAAAATTAGAAGTGGAGACTTTTTACACCAAATAACTACTGACAGACACTTAACTAGAACACACAGAATACTCTCAATGAATAAAGGTTAGAAATTTAGAATTTTGTGATAGACAGCGGTGAGTATTATTGTACATTTAGATTTATTATACAATGTAAACGGCCTCGTTCATTCCACCAATCACAACACCGCATGAAGTATATTAAAGGGACACTGTAGGCACCATAACAACTTTATCTTAATGAAGCAGGTTTGTTGTATGGATCATGTCTCTGCAGTCTCACTGCTCAATTCTCCGCCATTAAGGAATTAAATCACTTGTGTTTGTGTCTCTGCATCATCCCTACTCCTTCCCTGCTCGAGACTGACACAGCCTGCATGAGATAAATGGTTTCATTTTCTTTCAAAGGTTTTTTATTATTATTAACAATATTGACAATAACGCTGTATGAATTACAAATTAACTTAACAAAAATAAGAAAATGATAACTGGGGAATACAATGTGAAGGTGTTTCCAGTATTAATTGCAGATGTAGATGAAATTGTTTGTGTTATAAACACGATGCCAATTATGCATTATATCAAACAACAATAATCAAAAAATATATTTAAAGATCTCAGATCTGCCGTGTCTTGGTATTTTTAAATAATACTGGATAGCTTTCTATGTTAGTGTCTGGTCAAGTGAGGTAAGTGCTAAAGTGAATTTATTTTCCTGACGTCCCGTTACCAGAGTCCCTATTTATATGTTAGGGTTTCCAGAGTGTATGAGGGGGCTCTAAAGGCCAATTCGCAGAACGTGATCTCTAATACATTGTTTAACACCACAGCCATAGATAGAATAGTGTCCGATTTCCAGTATCGAGGAATGGCGTAGGTTGCTGAGATCAGGATATTATAATTTCTGTAACTTTGGGTAAACCATCCAGGAGTTTCTTCAGGAGATACATTGTGGATGATAGAGTTGGATTAAAGTGGTAAGAATTCCAAATAACGTGTGTATATCGTTCCAATATTGAGTTTTTGACATGACAAAAAGATATGGTGAAGTGTGCCTACCTCTCCACACTCCCTCCAGCATTTGTTCGTATTTAACAGTTTGAAATTGAAAAGTCTGGAGGGAGTTAAGTACCACCTGTATACTAGTTTATAATGTGACTCTAATAGGGCAGTGGATTGTGTGACTCCTCGCACAGCTAACATGATCTTATGCCATTCCTCAACTGTGAGAGTTTTATTCAGCTCGCTATCCCACTTTGTCATGTAGTCTAATTTCGGACCAAGTGTCCCGGCAAAATAAACATAGCACATCGAGATGGTTCGTCTCTGACCAGGATTTGAGTGGTACGTTTTTTCTAATGGAGACATGTTTATTACACAAGCATCAAAATCCTGATCAGACACCTTAAAATGATCACTAGTTTTTTCTACCACCTGTCTGTGCATCGGGGCATCAGAGGCGTCCAGACCAAATTTGGTCTGTAACTGGCCAAAAGATAAAAATGTATTAGACGAAAATAAATCATTGGTATGTTTGACAGAATGAGAGAGTCAATATTCCACGTCCAGATCAGGAAATGAGGATCGCAACACCGACAGAGGAGCGGCCCTGGACCAAAAAGCAGAAGGTTTCATTTTTTTGTTTTTTAAAAACAGCATCCCAAGCTTTAACAGTGCTCTTGGTGGTGGGGAACATGGTCGCCAACCGCGGCCGAACAGAGGAGGGTAACCATAGCACTTCAGTTATCTTATGAGGAGAGATCTTAGTACCTCCATCTCCAACCACAGTGGGCGATCGTGCTCCAAATTAAATTTAAGACCATTAGCTGCATTAGTTGCTAGATAATACTGACTCAAATTCGGCAAACCCATACCTCCACTAACCCTGAGTTTTTGTAGAATAGCCAATTGAATTCTACACCGTTTTTTATTCCAGACAAATGCCAAAGGGACAGAGTGAACCTTCTTTAAAAAAGAGGAAGGTATAGTGAGAGGGATAGCTCTAAGAAAGTATAACATTTTAGGAAGGAGAGTCATTTTGACCAAATTTTTTCTGCCCAACGAAGAAATTTCCAGACTACACCATCTCTCAATGTCGTCCCTAAAAGCAGGCCAGACCTTAGCTACATTACATGCATGCATCTTTGACAGGGGTTCTTACAGAGATTAATACCTAGATAGGAGATGTATGAATCCCTCCCGTCAAAGTCCTCTTTTAAAGCGGTCAATATGTGCCATGGGACAAAAAAGGATAGCTCCAGAATTTTATTTTTGTTTAGTTTATAGTAAGACATTTTGCCAAATTCTTGCAAGATAGACATTAATGACGGGACTGAGGTTGAAGGATTTTTCAATGATAAGATAATGTCATCAGCAAGTAAGCCTATTTTGTGTTCCCTCTCTCTCACCACAATACCCTCAATGTCCGCACACTGTCTTATAGACTCAGCCAAAGGCTCCACTGCCAGCACAAATAACAGCGGTGACAATGGGGAACCCTGTCTGGTCCTGTTGGATAAAGCAAAGCTGTCAGATACAAAGCCAGTTGCGGACACCATGGCTGTTGGATTACAGTATAATGCTAACATAGCCCCAATGAAAGAGTCTGGAATATGACATCTCAACATAACTTATTTTAAAAAATCCCAATGTATCATATCAAAAGCCTTCTCCACATCTAAAGATAAGAGCAGAGAAGGAAATGGTTTTATTTTCAATCGCATGTTAACTTACTTTAGAGGTTTTCACCTGCTCTGTAATATGAACTTTAATCATACACAGGAGGCTCCTGCAGCATCTAGTAAGCTATCAACAGAGCAGGAGATAACAAATGATAAATCAAACAGAATTTGCAATAAAGGAAGTGTAAACATTAGATGACTCTTTACAGGAAGTGTTTCAGAAGGCTGTCTTCTTCATGCAGGGCTGTCTAGTGCTGTATAAACAGAATGGCAGAAATATTAGCAGTGAGACTGCATGGGCATGGTTTTATACACCAAATCTGCTTCATTAAGCTACAGTTGTTTTGGTGACTATAGAATTCCTTTATATGCCTTTTTAGTAGTTTCCTGTGTTTATCTAAAACTGGTCCCCAATCAGGTGTTGTTACTTCAGAGACCTCATCTATCTCACTGATTGAAAGCATATTTTCTAGAGGTAAATACCCAATCACGGTTGGTTTTTTTTTTGCCGTCCGACGACTCCTGCCCACGCGAATTCCTCATGGGTTGAGGTTCACTCAGTGTGTGTCTGTGGCTCACTCACACCTGTTTCCAAATCTGTATAGGATGAGGATCTTTTAAGAAGGTGTGAGGTCGAGTAAAGTGATCTAAGAGCATTTTAAAGTCTTCTGGCGTCCGTGTCTAAATCAGAATAATTTAAGTTCCAGAAAGTGTCTGAGCTCAGATGTGATCAAGTGACGTTGCTTCCAGTTGGCAGTGAGAGGATTATCCAATACTGGGGCTAATTGGGCCAAAGTATTTGACATTAGAGGCATAAAAGATATCGTCACCTCAGACACAGCTGCATACTTAACCCCTAAAGGACACATGACACGTGTGACATATCGTGATTCCCTTTTATTCCAGAAGTTTGGTCCTTAAGGGGTTAATTAAAGGGGAGCCACGGCCAGGGCACACAGTGCATTGGATGGGAAGAAACAGGAATATTGGGGTTTATTTATAAAAATAAAGTTGTGTTTGCGAGGATTTTGTGAACATGTGCCATTCTCTAATTTATAAAACTGTTCCTCAGCCTTTATACTTCATATCATGGCAGCGTGCCCCAACACGCAGAGTACGAACCTATCCTGACATGGACGGGGATAGACACGTATTATCCACCCTTAATAGGTACTTAGGAGAATGTTATTATTGCTATGGTTACCGGCCGCCTGGAGCCTGTGTTTGTGACAGCCGGGTTCTCCTGCACTCCCAGTAAGAGGGGGTTTCTGTATAGCAGAGGGCTCCATTGCCAAAATCAAAATCTGCTGCTATTGCTCTTCCCCGCGCTTCCTTGTCTTCTTCCCCCTAACTTTTATACTTAAGCTTCCTCCTCCGCTGCTGAATTGCACTTTCTACTAACTCCATCTAAATTAATCGGTCTTTAAGCTAAAGCTTCGCTCTAAGCACCATCTAAGCACCAATCGCCGCCCTTAGTCCTATTCAGGGCCGGATTAACATAGGGGCTGATGGAGCTGCAGCTCCAGGCCCATGCCAATGGAATAGGCCCATTGCTTAAAAAAAAAAAAAAAAAAAGACTTTTTTAAAACTAGTCTTCACATGCTGTTGCTTAAAGGGACACTATAGTCACCCAGACCACTTCAGCTCAATGAAGTGGTTTGGGTGCCAGGTCCCTCAGGTTTTCACCCTTCACATGTAAACATAGCAGTTTCAGAGAAACTGCTATGTTTACATTTGCGGTTAATCCAGCCTCTAGTGGCTGTCTTCCGGACAGCCACTAGAGGCGCACCTGCGACGCTGGAGGCACATTTCGCCTCCATCGCGCAGAGTGTCCATAGGAAAGCATTGAGAAATGCTTTCCTATGGACACTTTGAATGCGCGTGCAGCACTTGCCGCACATGCTCATTCGGCTCGGCTGACGTCGGATGGGGAGAAGAGGTCACCAGCACCGAGGGAGCCCGGCGCTGGATTAAGGTAAGCTGCTGAAGGGGTTTTAACCCCTTCTGCGCCACGAGAGGAGGACCCTGAGGGTGGGGGCACCCTCAGGGCACTATAGTGTCAGGAAAACCGCTTTGTTTTCCTGACACTATAGTGATCCTTTAAGATTAAAACCCCTAAGAGGGATGTAGGGGAACAAAACTGGTGTGGACTGGCTGACAATGAAATTGGTTAATGTAAAGCTGACTTTGCGCTCTAAGCAAATGCTCTTACAGCTTTGGTCTCTCTAACACTGTGGCATGTTCCCATCCTTCTACACTCACTACATATACCTTTTCTCTGTCCCAGACTGTATAACAGGAGCTTCTGCCTGCTAGTAAGAAAGTAAGGAGAGGAGTGGACCAGCGAGTGCTAGGGAACAGTCCTTAGAAAACATGGAGCGAGCGCATCACCGGAAAAATACAGAGTTGTCAATACAGGATACTTACGATCTTTTTTAAGTGTCACAGTAGCAAATTTAAAAAATAGTCTTTTTCATTACTACTCTCACCCCTCCATTCAATCCACCCTCACCTAGTCCAACTTACCTACTCCCCCCATCCAACTGCCAGTCACTTCCTTGGGGTCTTATGTTTATTTATTGTTGGTGATTATTTCTTTATTGAATTTTCTCGTTTCATGTTTCCAATAAAGGTATACATTGTATATGAGAATTTTAATTGATTGGGGATCCCTCTGTGTCCTCTTGACTTTAGGTCACTTGGACATTTCTGTACTCAGTTATACTGTCTGACACTATATGTTCAGTTATATGCCGAGTTATGGTTACTATGTATGACGGCTGTTTATATCAATAAGAGATTATGTTTAAAATAAATGATGTATGTGTCATACTTTATAATAAATGTCGTGGCCTGTTTCATCCAAATTATGTTGTCTGTCATTATTGGGGGAAAGTGGAATAAGTTTCTGTTTTTCTCATTCGGCATCACGATTCCCCACTTCGTACATACATGTGATTTGGCCACATATTCTGGAGTTTGGGACATTGGAATCGCTGATCACTTCAAATTCAGACAAATCACAATTTGAAAAACTCCAATATGCACCAAATGATCTCGGATTTCTCTCTATGGGAAGCTTTGTAATCTCATTTTGCTCTAACCACCATCTTATTGTAGGGGCTGACTTTAATGCCATCTCTGGTACTCTGGTTGGACACTCTAAATTAACATGTCTCTTCCAAATTGCAAGAACGCGGCCACAGGTCGTTAACTTCTCCATAACGTCTGACCCATTTATCAAATAATATCTTATATTGGATTTTTCTAAATCTCCACCTTTTACCTATCCCTTCCTTGGTCCGAACCCTTACCTTAGCCAGTTATTTCCACATTGTTACATCACTAGGAGTTAATGCAAACATGTTTCAAAGGAACAATACAATGACCATAACCACTGCAGTGTACTGCCGTGGTTATGGTGTCAGGATTACCCTTGCAGGCCATAGTTGTGAGTATTACTGTTTTAAAATGGTTTGACTCCTTACCTGGGATGTTGGAGAGTGGAAGCTCTTCGTCTGAGCTAAGTCCTGCTACGCTATGCTGATTGGTTGTAAGTTATTAGCTGATTCTCTCACCCAATGGGCTAGCTCCTACACTGCAGGGCTCAGCTCAGGAGAATTAGCAGAACTTCCAGCTCTCCATTGTCAGTAGTGGAGGTGGGAAGTGGCAACAAATGCCAACTAAAAAGTCAGACCATTCTAAGTAGTTATGGTTCTTGAAGTCCTCCTCGAAGTTTAACTAACGTTCTAGATCCCCGATGCAGTTGGCCAGCTCACTGCATCGTCTATTTTCCTTACATGTTTTCTGCAACTTGTTTATATTTAATTTTTACCTATTTTCTTTTTAGTGTGTATTGAACTGGGTAATATACACACGGTAAATACTACCGCTGTTTGTAGTGTTTTTTTTATTCTGTATTTTATTGTGCAAATAATGAACATAACAGGCTTGTCACGGCACAACAGCGGACCAAACACATTCAGTATACATATATTGACATCGTCATGGCATTTAGATTTCTTGCACATTTTTTAATGATTGTAGTGGTTTTTGTACACAGTGTTTCCCATTTCGGAACGGTTTGACACTATCAGGGTTCTCCTGCGCACCATGTCCGTTCCCTCTGCAGCGGCTCAGCTAACGTAGAAATGAATGACTGCATTAACATGGTTTCCTGCTTGGAGCGCCCCTTTAAGGAATGATGAGTAATGTTACAACTGATTAACTTAATCCTCCGCAAAGAAGACACCGTGTTTGTAACTCCATCTGCGAGATATCAAGCCAAACCAAATACTCTGTAACTGCGTCTTGCCAAAACGGTGTTCATTTCTACACTTCATATCACAAGTCAGTAGAGAAGAAACGTAACTATAATTACATGTAGATAGAGCTCACACTCTATACTGTATGTACTAAAAGGTGTAGAAAGGTTTTCTTAAAGTGACATATTTTTCCCAGGACTTTAGTATTACGCTAATTTCCTTTGTTTTACCTTATATTTGAAAGGGCTAATTACCTTTTTGTATTTACTATACTCACGCGGCACCTGGGGCGGGCTATACGCTCATTCTTTCCAATCCGGTTACACTCTGGATAGAGCGCGGTGCTTACCAATAAGTAAGGGGTACTTGCCAGTGACTGCACACGCTGGTATAATAGATGTTTTAGAATTACCATTAGTAATAAATGCACAATATCCCAGGAATCTCCATTCTAAAAACCTTGTAGCCTGACCGACACACTGTTCACCACAGAGACGTGATAACAAATACACCACGACAGAAGTGGTACAAATAAATCTGTGGACCACAGCATGTCTGCAAGAAGTACCATGGGACACACTAAACTTAGTAATGCTACCAATATGCTTACAAGGAAACTACAGCTAAGAGTACCTGGAGTGCAATGTGATACGTGACATGTTACTACGTCCCGAGGTTCCCTCAGCTTTGTTGGCGCTAGTATATTTTTTAGGTTAGAGCAGTGGTTCCCAGACTTTTTAGGTTCAATGCCCCCTTAATATTTCAATATTTTTCCAAGGCGCCCCAAGTCAAAATGTCTAGGTTGTATATCTGCACAGCCAGGGGTCAAGTCCTGGGGAAAAAAGTGTGGGAACTCTCCCCCACCAAAAAAACCCCCACTCGTATGCATATATAAACGCGTGCACACACATACACTCACAGACACACACATGCAATCAGACACTCACAGACACACATACTCAGACACTCACACAGTGGTGTATTTTAATTTTGTGCTGCCCTAGGCATGACTATACCTGAGCACCCCCTAATCTAAATTTACCACCCCTTCCTGTCAAGGGCGCACCGCTTCCTGATTAAGAACCCACCCCTTCCTCTTTAGACTCCACCTTTTCCTGCTCCTTTTAAAGAAATACTATAGTGCCAGGAAAACAAAGCTGTTTTCCTGGCACTATAATTCCCTGTAGTGCCCCCCCTCCCTCATTCGACACTGATGGGGTTAAAATCCTATGGGTATTTAGCAGATGCTGGATGTCCTCATGCACAGGGTGAGGACGTCCAGCATCAGTTAGGCGACTTTTGGTCACCTAACCACCTGAAAGTCCCTCTAGTGGCTGTCTGGTAGACAGCCACTAGAGGTGGAGTTACCCCTCAAGGTAATTATTGCAGTTTCTGAGAAACCGCAATAATTACACTTGCTGGTCTAAGGGGACTGGGACACTGCACCCAGACCACTTCAATGAGCTGAAATTTTCTGGGTGCCTATAGTGTCCCTCTAAGCACACTCTCTGACAGACACCCACACTGGCAGATACACACTGACAGTAACACACACACTACGTGACAAACACACAGACGTCACTGATTTGACACACACACACATTCACTGACACACACTCATTCATTGACAGAGAGACACACACAAACACACTGACAGACACACACTAATAGTCACACACACACTAAATGACAAACAGACTCTCACTGATTTGACAGACACTTACAAACATACACTAACAGAAGCACATACACGCAAACATGTGCATACACTAACAGAAGCACATACACTCATACGCACACACACATGCATACACTAACAGAAGCACATACACGCAAACATGCATACACTAACAGAAGCACATACACTCATACGCACACACACATGCATACACTAACAGAAGCACATACACGCAAACATGCATACACTAACAGAAGCACATACACTCACACACACGTACATATGATAACAGACGTAAATACACTCATACACACACACACACACTGACACAAACACACACATACATACACCAACAGACATGAACTAACATACACACACATAGACTAACAGACATACACACACACAAACAGACATACACACACACACGCACACACTAACAGACATACACACACACACTAACAGACATACACACACACATACACATACACTAACAGACATACACACACACACACACACACATACACTAACAGACATACACACACACATACATACACATACACTAACAGAAATACACTAACAGACATACACACATACATAGACTAACAGACATACACATACACTAACAGACATACACATACACTAACAGACATACACACACATACATAGACTAACACACATACACATACACTAACAGACATACACATACACTAACAGACATACACACACACATACATACACATACACTAACAGACATACATACACATACACTAACAGACATACACACAGACATACATACACACACATACACTAACAAACATACACACAGACATACATACACATACATACATACACACACAGACATACACTAACAGACATACATACAGACATACATACACATATGTAGCGGATTGGTACCGGGCTGTCCCACGACATGTATGAGAATAAGTGTATTTGGTCATATGGCTGGTTTAATGTGTATGTACATGTATAGAAAGCATGGTATCCGGGTATAATGACAGTTAAATGTATGTAAAGAATTGTATTCCTCTAGTTGTTCGGTAGAATCATTCAAATAAAACAAGGGAATGAAACTACCGAACAACCAGACCACCCAGGAATGAGTGTGCCTCCAATTACCGTTTGCAACAATGTTGCAAACAGGTAATTGGCAATCAGTGCAGTGTGGTCTTTGTCCTCTGGGTGGCCGCCATTCGGGAAACAAACACGTGGCGGCGGCCATCTTAAACTACCGAACAGCGGTGTTTTGCCGTCGAGTGTCTGGAACTAAAATCGGACACTTGACTAGGCAAACACCGCTGAGACCTCCATACTTCCAGAAATTCGTATGGAAACTACCGAATGACCCGCCGTTCGGTAGAAAGAGCCCCATAAACAAGGGAATTCATTCAAACCCTCTCCAGGCTCTATAACACAGGCAATTCGCCTGTTTTCATTCCCTTGTTTGTGACCGACCGCAGGGCCAAAATGCATGGAACTGTTTTCGGATACTTTACCCATGCGGTCGGTCAAATCTTTGGAACCCCATATCTCACGAACCATTCATCCGAATGGGCTAATTTTTAAGTATGTTGGTCCCCCAGAATAGAGCTATCTGGGGATGTTGGATTTGTGGATGTACCCCAAGTATTTAGGGTACATCCAAAACTCGGGGAAAACTGTGTACACAATAAGGGGATTATGATGCTAGAGGAGGGGAGGAGATCTGTGGGAGGTTACTACTTAGAGATTGGATAATGTCTTAAGTGTTAGAACCTCCTCCCTTGCATGGGAGAGGGCTTTATAAGGAACTGTGGAATAAAGCTTGTCAGTCTACTCCTGAAACTGTGTGTCGTCCAGTTATTGGGATTGCGATGGGGATACTGCTGTATTACTTTACCTGCTGGAAACCTTGCCTATGGACTTAACATCACCTTGTTCCTGAGCCTCACTGGAATCTCTAGTGGAGAATAGCTGTGCAAGATCGGCTCTCCGCTACATTGGTTGGCAGCGCTGGGATCCAAACTCACAGAGGAACAAGCGTAAATGGAGTACGGATGGAGATTGATTTTTCTGCGCAAAAACGCTCCACGCTAAAGGACCTCCTAGAGGCAAGGGGTATACAAGCCAGCAATAAGAAGAAAGCAGTACTTGTTACAGAACTCATGGCAGAGTACAGAATGGAGGGCGATTCAGTTCCGGCACAGAGGGAGCCGGGAGGAACACCACAAGGATCGGAATTCCAGAGGCAGGTTCAGTTCAGGCTATCCTTTTATGGGGAAAACCCCCCAACAGAAATTGTTACCAGGACAATGGCCGAGGTACAAGAATTCATCCTAAGGACACAGGCACCAGAACAAAGCTCTGCAATTAATGTGCCACAGGAAGGTAAGCCTAAAATACCATACCAGGCTTTTAAAACATATGTGGAGGCAGAGGAAGATATAGACGCTTTCCTGCAAGACTTTGAAAGACTGTGTGCACTGCATAAAATTAACGCAGAGGACTGGGTACCTATTTTGGCCGGAAGGTTAACCGGGAGGGCAGCAGAGGCATATCGGACTGTACCTAATGACGAAATAAGGAATTACAGTAAAGTGAAAGAAATTATACTCGCCAGGTATGCTATAACACCCGAGGCATACCGGCGGAGGTTCCGGGATCTAAAGAAAACAGAGAAGGACTCGCACGCAGAGTGGGCATGCCGATTACAGGGGGCAGCGCTCGGGTGGGTGCAAGCTAGCAAGGCACGTTCTATGGAGGATGTAATACAAATGTTGCTGATGGAGCAGTTCTATGAGGGAGTAACCAATGAGGTCCAGGAATGGGTAAGGGACAGAAACCCTACTTCCCTTACCGAGGCGGCTAGGAAAGCGGATGACTACCTGGATGCACGCAGGTCACAAAAACCTGCAGCTCCAAAAGCAACTTTTAAAACATTCGGGGGAAACAACTACACCCCAGCTCCACCGAGACCGCTACCACCACCTCCACCACCCGCTGCACAGCCCCGGTTCCGACAACCCACCGCTGGCCCCTGTCATCACTGCCAGAAGTGGGGACATTATAAAAGGGAATGCCCACAGCTACGGGACCGTTCCACCTGGATTCGTCCAGGCCCACCTCCACCCAGGGCGGCCGCAGCCCACCACTACCAGGACCTAGTCACCACCCCATATGGTTCCGCAGTCCCCATTACTACTGTGGAACAATGGGAGGTACTGCACGAGGCAGATCCGGTCCAGGCCAATGTGGATAATCTACGGCACCATCGACAGATGGTATATCTGAATGGTACAGCAGTCCGGGGATTACGAGATTCGGGAGCCACCATCACTTTGGTACAGAGCCACCTGATTTCAGATCAGGCAAAACTGAACAAAACTGTTGCCGTCCGGGTAGCTGGGGGAGCAGTGTACCGGCTACCTACAGCAAGGGTACATTTACATTGGGGAGCGGGGGCAGGGGAAGTGGAGGTGGGGTTGATGCCACATTTACCGGCGGAGGTTTTATTGGGGAACGATCTGGGGAGGCTCACTTTTGCTTTTGAGCCCCAGTCACCCACCACAGGAGAGGTCAACCCTGTAGTCACCCGACAACAGGCCCGCACCCAGGACCACAACACACTGCCGGAGGTCCAGGTAAGCAACCCTACCCCCCCTCTAGAATGTGTCCCCTGGGCTCCACCTAATGAATTTGTAGCTGAAGTCGCAACAGACCCCACGCTTCAGGTGTATAGGGACAAGGTTGGCACGGGTTCCCCCGGGGCGGAGGGAGAGAAGTTTATCTGGGATAAACAACTTTTATACAGGGAAACAACCAAACAGATTACGGGGTTAGACCCGATAGCGAGGAGACAATTAGTGGTACCACAGCGGTACCGGGCTGAATTACTCCGGATAGCGCATGATATTCCGCTATCCGGACATCTAGGGGTTAGTCGCACCAGGTACAGACTAACCCAGAGTTTCTTCTGGCCAGGGATTAGCCAGGAAGTACGCAGATATTGCACGACTTGCGATACCTGCCAGAGAGTGGGAAAAAGGGGGGATCGCAGGAAGGCTAAACTTCACCCCTTACCCATAATAGAGGAACCTTTTAGCCGAATAGCGGTGGATCTGATAGGCCCCCTCAATAAAGTAAGCCCGTCAGGAAAACGGTATATTTTAACGGTCGTAGATTATGCCACCAGGTATCCAGAAGCAGTGGCTCTGACCAACATCCACGCTGAGACGGTCGCGGATGCCCTCATGCGGATATTCTCCCGGATGGGATTACCCAGGGAGATTATCTCGGATCAGGGTACCCAGTTTACCGCAGAATTCACCCAACACCTCTGGAGGATCTGTGGCATTAAGCCTATTATCAGCGCCCCTTACCACCCCCAGACGAACGGGCTCTGCGAACGATTCAATGGTACCTTGAAGCAGATGCTCCGAACCTATGCAGAGACCCACAAGGACTGGGAACGATTCCTGCCGCACCTCCTATTTGCATACCGGGAGGTGCCGCAGGAATCCACAGGGTTCTCCCCGTTTGAATTATTGTTTGGAAGGAGGGTCCGAGGCCCATTGGATCTTATTAGAGAGCATTGGGAGGGAGACCGGAGCACAGATGGCACTCCCATCCTACCATATGTGTTGGCCTTTCGGGACCGCCTAGAAGCGTTGACCAAGACGGTACGGGAAAACCTTCAGGAGGCCCAGACCCGCCAGCGTACATGGTATGATCGGGGAGCCAGGGACCGTAGCTTTCAGGTCGGGCAGAAGGTACTAATTTTAAAACCTGTCCGACATGATAAGTTACAGGCCGCCTGGCAGGGCCCATATAAGGTGGTGGAGCAAAGATGCGATACCACCTATATTATCGGCCCCTGCACAGGGACTGGGGGGCGACGCATGCTCCATGTGAACATGCTGAAGCCCTACCACGAGCGTACTGAGGAGGTAACCGCCATCTGTGCCCCTAACACGGAAGAGTTTGACAGCTTACCCCTCCCCGATTTGCTGGGGGATGGGCAGCTGTCCGGAGATTTAGGGGAGGTTACGCTGGGAGATCGGCTGAGCCCACAGGAGCGGATCGAGGTACAGCAACTATTGGAAGAGAAACGCGACACGTTCTCTAATGTACCTGGATACACGCCTCTGGCAACTCACCGGGTCGAGACCCCAGGGCAACTACCCATGCGCCAGACGCCATACCGCATTCCAGAAGCGGTACGGGCAAACATGCGTAAGGAGATCGACGAAATGCTCCAACTGGGGGTGATTGAACCCTCAGACAGTCCTTGGGCATCTCCTGTAGTCCTCGTACCAAAGCGAGACGGTACGACCCGCTTCTGCGTGGACTATAGGAGATTGAACGAGAAGACTGTATCTGACGCCTATCCGATGCCCCGGATAGACGAGTTACTGGACAGAATGGCCAGGGGCCAATACCTCACCACTATTGACTTGTGTAAAGGGTATTGGCAAATCCCCCTGGCCCCAGACGCCATCCCGAAGTCGGCCTTTGTCACCCCATTTGGCTTGTACCAGTTTAAGGTCATGCCATTTGGGATGAAAAACGCCCCAGCCACCTTCCAAAGGATGGTGGATCGACTCCTAGATGGATTCCAGGACTATACATGTGCCTACCTGGACGATATTGCTATTTTTAGCAATACGTGGCAGGAACACTTAGCTCACATCGGAGCTGTACTAGATAGGATAAGGGAAGCAGGTCTGACCTTGAAGCCGGCCAAGTGTAGTATCGGCATGGCTGAGGTACAATACCTGGGACATAGAGTAGGGTGCGGTAAACAAAAACCCGAACCCGCCAAAGTAGAGGCTGTAGCCCAGTGGCCCACCCCTAGGACTAAGACCCAGGTTTTAGCGTTTCTAGGGACAGCAGGGTATTACCGGAAGTTTGTTCCCAATTATAGCGCCCTGGCCAAACCCCTCACTGACCTGACCCGTAAGAACCTTCCCCGCCAAGTAAACTGGACCCCGGAGTGTGAGCAGGCATTCCAACAATTGAAAAATGCACTGATAAATGCCCCTGTCTTGGCAGCTCCCAATCCAACTAAACGTTTTCTTGTTCACACAGACGCTTCTATGTTTGAATTGGGGGCAGTACTGAGTCAAGTCGGGGCCGATGGCGGGGAACATCCAGTGGCTTACATCAGTCGCAAACTGTTACCTCGAGAAGTAAGCTACGCCGCCATCGAAAAGGAATGCCTGGCTGTGGTGTGGGCCCTAAAGAAGCTACAACCCTATTTATATGGACAGCCCTTTTCCTTGCTCACGGATCACAACCCGTTAGTCTGGCTGAACCGGGTGGCTGGAGACAACGCCAGGCTGCTGCGCTGGAGTTTGGCGCTACAGCCTTTTGACTTTAATATCCAGTACCGGCCGGGTAAGCAGAATGGAAATGCTGACGGGTTGTCAAGACAAACTGACTTAGAGAAATGATCCGTGAGCCCCCGGACATCCCCAAGCCGATCCGTGTTGGATCAGACTGTGTATGCCGGCTTGTGGGCAAGGGGGAGCAGTGTAGCGGATTGGTACCGGGCTGTCCCACGACATGTATGAGAATAAGTGTATTTGGTCATATGGCTGGTTTAATGTGTATGTACATGTATAGAAAGCATGGTATCCGGGTATAATGACAGTTAAATGTATGTAAAGAATTGTATTCCTCTAGTTGTTCGGTAGAATCATTCAAATAAAACAAGGGAATGAAACTACCGAACAACCAGACCACCCAGGAATGAGTGTGCCTCCAATTACCGTTTGCAACAATGTTGCAAACAGGTAATTGGCAATCAGTGCAGTGTGGTCTTTGTCCTCTGGGTGGCCGCCATTCGGGAAACAAACACGTGGCGGCGGCCATCTTAAACTACCGAACAGCGGTGTTTTGCCGTCGAGTGTCTGGAACTAAAATCGGACACTTGACTAGGCAAACACCGCTGAGACCTCCATACTTCCAGAAATTCGTATGGAAACTACCGAATGACCCGCCGTTCGGTAGAAAGAGCCCCATAAACAAGGGAATTCATTCAAACCCTCTCCAGGCTCTATAACACAGGCAATTCGCCTGTTTTCATTCCCTTGTTTGTGACCGACCGCAGGGCCAAAATGCATGGAACTGTTTTCGGATACTTTACCCATGCGGTCGGTCAAATCTTTGGAACCCCATATCTCACGAACCATTCATCCGAATGGGCTAATTTTTAAGTATGTTGGTCCCCCAGAATAGAGCTATCTGGGGATGTTGGATTTGTGGATGTACCCCAAGTATTTAGGGTACATCCAAAACTCGGGGAAAACTGTGTACACAATAAGGGGATTATGATGCTAGAGGAGGGGAGGAGATCTGTGGGAGGTTACTACTTAGAGATTGGATAATGTCTTAAGTGATAGAACCTCCTCCCTTGCATGGGAGAGGGCTTTATAAGGAACTGTGGAATAAAGCTTGTCAGTCTACTCCTGAAACTGTGTGTCGTCCAGTTATTGGGATTGCGATGGGGATACTGCTGTATTACTTTACCTGCTGGAAACCTTGCCTATGGACTTAACATCACCTTGTTCCTGAGCCTCACTGGAATCTCTAGTGGAGAATAGCTGTGCAAGATCGGCTCTCCGCTACAACATACACTAACAGACATGCACACAGATACATACACATACACTAACAGACATACACACAGACATACATACACATACACTAACAGACATACACACAGACATACATACACATACACTAACAGACATACACACAGACATACATACACATACACTAACAGACATACACACAGACATACATACACATATACTAACAGACATACACACAGACATACATACACATACACTAACAGACATACACACAGACATACATACACATACACAGACATACATACACATACACTAACAGACATACACACAGACATACATACACATACACTAACAGACATACACACAGACATACATACACATACACTAACAGACATACATACACATACACTAACAGACATACACACAGACATACATACACATACACTAACAGACATACATATATACAAATTATTCAAATAAACATTGCCCACCCACCCAGCCTCCCTACCTTTCAGGAAAGCTGGCATGGATGGGTCCCTGGGGTCCAGTGGGGCTGCAGTGAGGCTGGCATGGGGGGGTCACCTGATTGCCCCCCTCCTCCCCCCCGGCGGGCGGCTCTCTCCCTGTCACACGCGGCGAGGAAGCTGTGTCCTCTCTGCTCCCTCTCGCCGCGCGCCGTTTTCTGATGCAGGGAGCCGGAATATGATGTCATATTCCGGCTCCCGGCATCAGCAGACAACCCACGCGGCGAGAGGGAGCAGAGAGGACACAGCTCCCTCGCCGCGTGTGACAGGGAGAGAGCCGCCCGCCGGGGGTGAGGAGGGGGGGCAATCAGGTGGCCCCCCCATGACAGGGGGAACAGAGGGCATTTGGGGGCGGCATTTTTTGCCGCCCCCTGAGTGCCTGCAGGGGGAACGGCGTTCCTGCTGTGAAAAAAGTGCAGGAACGCCGTTCCCACGCTTTCCTGCAGGACTCGAGCCCTGTGCACAGCCCTGCGGCATTTACTGGCGCTATAGTGTAATGTACAGTGTTGGTGTTTGAAGGGGAGCTTGTATATAGTTATTGTGTTTTAATACAGGGGTCTGTTTGTATGTAATGTTTGCGTTTGATTGCAGGGTTGTGTCTGAATGTAATGTTCACTTTTAAATGTGGATGTACATTTGTGTGAAGTATTTGTGTTTGAGTGGAGGGGTGTGTTTGTATGTTTTATTTTTAGTTTGAGTGCAGGGGTGTGTTTGTATGTAATATTTGTGTTAGATTTCAGGAGTGTGCTTGTATGTTGTGCTGGTGTTTGACTGCTTGGATGTATGCACATACATACATACATACTTACACAGATCACACATAATCATGCACATTAACACACAGATACATATAAATACACCGACACATACACACAAATTCATATAGACACTGACACATACAGACATATAGATACACACCGACACATACAAACACATAGATACATACATACACTCACACTCAAACTCATACACACACCTATACACATACACACATACTCACACTAATACTCATACACGCACACACACACACACACTCACACACATACACACACACACACACTCGATTTTTTTATATTTCCAGCCACCCTCCTGTTAGCTTACCTTATGTGCCAGGATGGTGGCTTGGAGTCCTGCTGCTCTGGGAGTGAGGGGTCTGGAGCTCTTCATGCTCCTCTCCCCTCCCGCTGTGGCTGCCTCCTCTCCCTCCTGATGCTGGGAGGAAGTGACAGGCTGTCACTTCCTCCCAGCCAGCCAACATTACAGGGGCCCAGTCGCGGTCTTACAGGAGCACGGCACTCGACTGAGTTCCTGTTGAGCAGTAATGTTTCCCCAGTGCTATAATCATAGCACCGGGGAAACATTCTGTGGCACCCCTGTGTGCGAAACATCCCGCGGCACCCCTGTGTGCATGTCTGGGGCACCACGGCACACAGTTTGGGAACCGCTGGCTTAGAACCTTTCCTGAAAATGATCTTTTAGAGATAGACTTAACCAAGGGTCTCTTTTCAACATTGGCCAATACTTGTCTAAAATAATGTTAATCTCCTATTGTGCTAAGTGATATTTGTTGACAAATTAGGTCCCAATTTACTGTAATTAACATCTGCTCCCACTATACGGCTATAAGAGTGTAAAGACTTCTCGTTGAGCTACATTGGGAAGTCTGTGATTGGACAGACACAGAAAGTCTGGGCGGGGTTAGAAGATTCATACACACAGACTCATACACAGACACTAACAGACAGATACACACACAGCAACATACTGACTCATACACACACATACACATTGACACATACACATACAGATATAGATACACACTGACTCATACACAGACACTAACACACAGGTACTAAATTCCACAGAATTTGCAATATAGGAAGTGTAAACATTAGATGACTTTTTACAGGAAGTGTTTATGGAAGGCTGTGCAAGTCACATGCAGGGAGGTGTGACTAGGGTTCATAAACAAAGGGATTTAACTCCTAAATGGCAGAGGATTGAGCAGTGAGACTGCAGGGGCATGTTCTATACAACAAAACTGATTAATTAAGCTAAAGTTGTTTTGGTGACTATAGTGTCCCTTTAACCCCTTAAGGACCAAACTTCTGGAATAAAAGGGAATCATGACATGTCACACATGTCATGTGTCCTTAAGGGGTTAATGGAACTGTAATTATGCTGAGATCAGTCTAAATCAGAATATGGTTATTCAATCACAGCTAGTCAGGTTATGGTTAATTAAATCACAGCTAGTCAGGTTATGGCTATTCAATCACAGCTAGTCAGGTTATGGTTAATCAAATCACAGATAGTCAGGTTATGGTAATTACATCACAGCTAGTCAGGTTATGGTCAATCAAATCACAGATAGTCAGGTTATGGTTATTCAATCACAGCTAGTCAGGTTATGGTTAATTAAATCACAGCTAGTCAGGTTATGGCTATTCAATCACAGCTAGTCAGGTTATGGTTAATCAAATCACAGATAGTCAGGTTATGGTAATTACATCACAGCTAGTCAGGTTATGGTTAATCAAATCACAGATAGTCAGGTTATGGTTATTCAATCACAGCTAGTCAGGTTATGGTTAATCAAATCACAGCTAGTCAGGTTATGGTAATTACATCACAGCTAGTCAGGTTATGGTTAATTAAATCACAGCTAGTCAGGTTATGGTAATTACATCACAGCTAGTCAGGTTATGGTAATTACATCACAGCTAGTCAGGTTATGGTGAATCAAATCACAGCTAGTCAGGTTATGGTAATTACATCACAGCTAGTCAGGTTATGGTTAATTAAATCACAGCTAGTCAGGTTATGGCTATTCAATCACAGCTAGTCAGGTTATGGTTAATCAAATCACAGCTAGTCAGGTTATGGTTAATTAAATCACAGCTAGTCAGGTTATGGTTATGAAATCACAGCTAGTCAGGTTATGGCAATTAAATCACAGCTAGTCAGGTTATGGCAATTAAATGACAGCTAGTTGGGTTATGGCTATTCAATCACAGCTAGTCAGGTTATGGTTAATCAAATCACAGCTAGTCAGGTTATGGTTATTCAATCACAGCTAGTCAGGTTATGTAATTAAATCACAGCTGGTCAGGTTATGGTTATTCAATCACAGCTAGTCAGGTTATGGTCAATCAAATCACAGATAGTCAGGTTATGGTTATTCAATCACAGCTAGTCAGGTTATGGTTAATCAAATCACAGCTAGTCAGGTTATGGTAATTACATCACAGCTAGTCAGGTTATGGTTAATTAAATCACAGCTAGTCAGGTTATGGTAATTACATCACAGCTAGTCAGGTTATGGTGAATCAAATCACAGCTAGTCAGGTTATGGTAATTACATCACAGCTAGTCAGGTTATGGTTAATTAAATTACAGCTAGTCAGGTTATGGCTATTCAATCACAGCTAGTCAGGTTATGGTTAATCAAATCACAGCTAGTCAGGTTATGGTTAATTAAATCACAGCTAGTCATGTTATGGTTATGAAATCACAGCTAGTCAGGTTATGGCAATTAAATCACAGCTAGTCAGGTTATGGCAATTAAATGACAGCTAGTTGGGTTATGGCTATTCAATCACAGCTAGTCAGGTTATGGTTAATCAAATCACAGCTAGTCAGGTTATGGTTATTCAATCACAGCTAGTCAGGTTATGGTAATTAAATCACAGCTGGTCAGGTTATGGTTATTCAATCACAGCTAGTCAGGTTATAATTAGATGTATCACAGCTAGTCGGGTTATGGCTATTCAATCACAACTAGTCAGGTTATGGTTAATCAAATCACATATAGTCAGGTTATGGTTAATCAAATCACAGCTAGTCAGGTTATGGTAATTACATCACAGCTAGTCAGGTTATGGTTATTAAATCACAGATAGTCAGGTTATGGTTATTCAATCACAGCTAGTCATGTTATGGTTAATTAAATCACAGCTAGTCAGGTTATGGTAATTAAATCACAGCTGGTCAGGTTATGGTTATTCAATCACAGCTAGTCAGGTTATAATTAGATGTATCACAGCTAGTCGGGTTATGGCTATTCAATCACAACTAGTCAGGTTATGGTTACTCAAATCACATATAGTCAGGTTATGGTTAATTAAACCACAGCTAGTCAGGTTATGGTAATTACATCACAGCTAGTCAGGTTATGGTAATTATATCACAGCTAGTCAGGTTATGGTTAATCAAATCACAGCTAGTCAGGTTATGGTAATTACATCACAGCTAGTCAGGTTATGGTTATTCAATCACAGATAGTCAGGTTATGGTTATTCAATCACAGCTAGTCAGGTTATGGTTAATTAAATCACAGCTAGTCAGGTTATGGCTATTCAATCACAGCTAGTCAGGTTATGGTTAATCAAATCACAGCTAGTCACTTTATGGTAATTACATCACAGCTAGTCAGGTTATGGTTAATTAAATCACAGCTAGTCAGGTTATGGTAATTACATCACAGCTAGTCAGGTTATGGTTATTAAATCACAGATAGTCAGGTTATGGTTATTCAATCACAGCTAGTCATGTTATGGTTAATTAAATCACAGCTAGTCAGGTTATGGTAATTAAATCACAGCTGGTCAGGTTATGGTTATTCAATCACAGCTAGTCAGGTTATAATTAGATGTATCACAGCTAGTCGGGTTATGGCTATTCAATCACAACTAGTCAGGTTATGGTTACTCAAATCACATATAGTCAGGTTATGGTTAATTAAACCACAGCTAGTCAGGTTATGGTAATTACATCACAGCTAGTCAGGTTATGGTAATTATATCACAGCTAGTCAGGTTATGGTTAATCAAATCACAGCTAGTCAGGTTATGGTAATTACATCACAGCTAGTCAGGTTATGGTTATTCAATCACAGATAGTCAGGTTATGGTTATTCAATCACAGCTAGTCAGGTTATGGTTAATTAAATCACAGCTAGTCAGGTTATGGCTATTCAATCACAGCTAGTCAGGTTATGGTTAATCAAATCACAGCTAGTCAGGTTATGGTAATTACATCACAGCTAGTCAGGTTATGGTTAATTAAATCACAGCTAGTCAGGTTATGGTAATTACATCACAGCTAGTCAGGTTATGGTGAATCAAATCACAGCTAGTCAGGTTATGGTAATTACATCACAGCTAGTCAGGTTATGGTTATTCAATCACAGATAGTCAGGTTATGGTTATTCAATCACAGCTAGTCAGGTTATGGTTCATTAAATCACAGCTAGTCAGGTTATGGTTATTCAATCACAGCTAGTCAGGTTATGGTTAATCAAATCACAGATAGTCAGGTTATGGTAATTACATAACAGCTAGTCAGGTTATGGTTAATCAAATCACAGATAGTCAGGTTATGGTTATTCAATCACAGCTAGTCAGGTTATGGTTAATCAAATCACAGCTAGTCAGGTTATGGTAATTACATCACAGCTAGTCAGGTTATGGTTAATTAAATCACAGCTAGTCAGGTTATGGTAATTACATCACAGCTAGTCAGGTTATGGTTAATCAAATCACAGATAGTCAGGTTATGGTTATTCAATCACAGTTAGTCAGGTTATGGTTAATCAAATCACAGCTAGTCAGGTTATGGTAATTACATCACAGCTAGTCAGGTTATGGTTAATTAAATCACAGCTAGTCAGGTTATGGTAATTACATCACAGCTAGTCAGGTTATGGTTAATCAAATCACAGATAGTCAGGTTATGGTTATTCAATCACAGCTAGTCAGGTTATGGTTAATCAAATCACAGCTAGTCAGGTTATGGTAATTACATCACAGCTAGTCAGGTTATGGTTAATTAAATCACAGCTAGTCAGGTTATGGTAATTACATCACAGCTAGTCAGGTTATGGTTAATCAAATCACAGATAGTCAGGTTATGGTTATTCAATCATAGTTAGTCAGGTTATGGTTAATCAAATCACAGCTAGTCAGGTTATGGTAATTACATCACAGCTAGTCAGGTTATGGTAATTACATCACAGCTAGTCAGGTTATGGTGAATCAAATCACAGCTAGTCAGGTTATGGTAATTACATCACAGCTAGTCAGGTTATGGTTAATTAAATCACAGCTAGTCAGGTTATGGTAATTACATCACAGCTAGTCAGGTTATGGTAATTACATCACAGCTAGTCAGGTTATGGTGAATCAAATCACAGCTAGTCAGGTTATGGTAATTACATCACAGCTAGTCAGGTTATGGTTAATTAAATCACAGCTAGTCAGGTTATGGCTATTCAATCACAGCTAGTCAGGTTATGGTTAATAAAATCACAGCTAGTCAGGTTATGGTTAATTAAATCACAGCTAGTCGGGTTATGGTTATGAAATCACAGCTAGTCAGGTTATGGCAATTAAATGACAGCTAGTCAGGTTATGGCAATTAAATGACAGCTAGTTGGGTTATGGCTATTCAATCACAGCTAGTCAGGTTATGGTTAATCAAATCACAGCTAGTCAGGTTATGGTTATTCAATCACAGCTAGTCAGGTTATGGTAATTAAATCACAGCTGGTCAGGTTATGGTTATTCAATCACAGCTAGTCAGGTTATAATTAGATGTATCACAGCTAGTCGGGTTATGGCTATTCAATCACAACTAGTCAGGTTATGGTTAATCAAATCACATATAGTCAGGTTATGGTTAATCAAATCACAGCTAGTCAGGTTATGGTAATTACATCACAGCTAGTCAGGTTATGGTTATTCAATCACAGATAGTCAGGTTATGGTTATTCAATCACAGCTAGTCAGGTTATGGTTCATTAAATCACAGCTAGTCAGGTTATGGTAATTAAATCACAGCTGGTCAGGTTATGGTTATTCAATCACAGCTAGTCATGTTATAATTAGATGTATCACAGCTAGTCGGGTTATGGCTATTCAATCACAACTAGTCAGGTTATGGTTACTCAAATCACATATAGTCAGGTTATGGTTAATTAAATCACAGCTAGTCAGGTTATGGTAATTACATCACAGCTAGTCAGGTTATGGTTAATCAAATCACAGCTAGTCAGGTTATGGTAATTACATCACAGCTAGTCAGGTTATGGTTATTCAATCACAGCTAGTCAGGTTATGGTTAATCAAATCACAGCTAGTCAGGTTATGGTAATTACATCACAGCTAGTCAGGTTATGGTTATTCAATCACAGATAGTCAGGTTATGGTTATTCAATCACAGCTAGTCAGGTTATGGTTAATTAAATCACAGCTAGTCAGGTTATGGCTATTCAATCACAGCTAGTCAGGTTATGGTTAATCAAATCACAGCTAGTCAGGTTATGGTAATTACATCACAGCTAGTCAGGTTATGGTTAATTAAATCACAGCTAGTCAGGTTATGGTAATTACATCACAGCTAGTCAGGTTATGGTGAATCAAATCACAGCTAGTCAGGTTATGGTAATTACATCACATCTAGTCAGGTTATGGTTATTCAATCACAGATAGTCAGGTTATGGTTATTCAATCACAGCTAGTCAGGTTATGGTTCATTAAATCACAGCTAGTCAGGTTATGGTTATTCAATCACAGCTAGTCAGGTTATGGTTAATCAAATCACAGCTAGTCAGGTTATGGTAATTACATCACAGCTAGTCAGGTTATGGTTAATCAAATCACAGATAGTCAGGTTATGGTTATTCAATCACAGCTAGTCAGGTTATGGTTAATCAAATCACAGCTAGTCAGGTTATGGTAATTACATCACAGCTAGTCAGGTTATGGTTAATTAAATCACAGCTAGTCAGGTTATGGTAATTACATCACAGCTAGTCAGATTATGGTTAATCAAATCACAGATAGTCAGGTTATGGTTATTCAATCACAGTTAGTCAGGTTATGGTTATGAAATCACAGCTAGTTATGGTTATTCAATCACAGCTAGTCAGGTTATGGTAATTAAATCACAGCTGGTCAGGTTATGGTTATTCAATCACAGCTAGTCAGGTTATAATTAGATGTATCACAGATAGTCAGGTTATCACAGCTAGTCAGGTTATGGTTAATTAAATCACAGCTAGTCAGGTTATGGTAATTACATCACAGCTAGTCAGGTTATGGTTAATCAAATCCCAGATAGTCAGGTTATGGTTATTCAATCACAGTTAGTCAGGTTATGGTTATGAAATCCCAGCTAGTCAGGTTATGGTTATGAAATCACAGCTAGTCAGGTTATGGTAATTACATCACAGCTAGTCGGGTTATGGCTATTCAATCACAGCTAGTCAGGTTATGGTTAATCAAATCACAGATAGTCAGGTTATGGTTATTCAATCACAGCTTGTCAGGTTATGGTTATGAAATAACAGCTAGTCAGGTTATGGTAATTAAATCACAGCTGGTCAGGTTATGGTTATTCAATCACAGCTAGTCAGGTTATAATTAGATGTATCACAGCTAGTTGGGTTATGGTTAATCAAATCACAGATAGTCAGGTTATGGTTAATTAAATCACAGCTAGTCAGGTTATGGTAATTACATCACAGCTAGTCATGTTATGGTTATTCAATCACAGATAGTCAGGTTATGGTTATTCAATCACAGCTAGTCAGGTTATTGTTAATTAAATCACAGCTAGTCAGGTTATGGTTATTCAATTACAGCTAGTCAGGTTATGGTTATGTAATCACAGCTAGTCAGGTTATGGTAATTAAATCACAGCTGGTCAGGTTACGGTTATTCAATCACAGCTAGTCAGGATATAATTAGATGTATCACAGCTAGTCGGGTTATGGCTATTCAATCACAACTAGTCAGGTTATGGTAATTAAATCACAGCTAGTGAGGCTATGGTTAATCAAATCACAGATAGTCAGGTTATGGTAACTAAATCAAAGATAGTCAGGTTATGGTTATTCAATCACAGCTAGTCAGGTTATGGTAATTAAATCACAGCGGGTCAGGTTATGGTTATTCATTCACAGCTAGTCAGGTTATAATTAGATGTATCACAGCTAGTCGGGTTATGGTTAATCAAATCACAGATAGTCAGGTTATGGTTAATTAAATCACAGCTAGTCAGGTTATGGTAATTACATCACAGCTAGTCAGGTTATGGTTATTCAATCACAGATAGTCAGGTTATGGTTATTCAATCACAGCTAGTCAGGTTATGGTTAATTAAATTACAGCTAGTCAGGTTATGGTTATTCAATCACAGCTAGTCAGGTTATGGTAATTACATCACAACTAGTCAGGTTATGGTTATTCAATCACAGCTAGTCAGATTATGGTTAATTACATCACAGCTAGTCAGGCTATGGTTATTACATCACAGCTAGTCAGGTTATGATTATGAAATCACAGCTAGTCAGGTTATGGTTATGAAACCACAGCTAGTCAGGTTATAATTAAATGTATCACAGCTAGTCAGGTTATGGTAATTAAATCACAGCTAGTGAGGCTATGGTTAATCAAATCACAGCTAGTCAGGTTATGGTAGTTAAATCACAGCTAGTGAGGCTATGGTTAATCCAATCACAGATAGTCAGGTTATGGTTATTCAATCACAGCTAGTCAGGTTATGGTAATTACATCACAACTAGTTTGGTTATGGTAATTACATCACAGCTAGTCAGGTTATGGTTATTCAATCACAGCTAGTCAGATTATGGTTAATTACACCACAGCTAGTCAGGCTATGTTAATTACATCACAGCTAGTCAGGTTATGGTTATGAAATCACAGCTAGTCAGGTTATGGTTATTTAATCACAGCTAGTCAGGTTATGGCTATTCAATCACAGCTAGTCAGGTTATGGTAATTACATCACAGCTAGTCAGGTTATGTTAATAAATAACAACTAGTCAGGTTATGGTTATTCAATCACAGCTAGTCAGGTTATGGTTAATTACATAACAGCTAGTCAGGTTATGGTAATTACATCACACCTAGTCAGGTTATGGTTAATTAAATCACAGCTAGTCAGGCTATGGTTAATCAAAACACAGCTAGTCAGTTTATGGCTATTCAATCACAGCTAGTCAGGTTATGGTAATTAAATCACAGCTAGTCAGGTTATGGTTATTCAATCACAGCTAGTCAGGTTATGGTAATTACATCACAGCTAGTCAGGTTATGGTATTCAATCACAGCTAGTCAGGTTATGGTAATTAAATCACAGCTAGTCAGCTTATGGCTATTTAATCACAGCTAGTCTGGTTTTAGTAATTAAATCACAGCTCGTCAGGTTATGGTAATTAAGTCCCTCCATTCAGTGTTAAACCATATCATCTAATTCAAGTGGTTATAGTTCCTGGAGTCCCCTGGCGCTGTCCGTCCATTCAGTGTTAAACCATTCCCTCTCATTGAAGTGGTTATAGTGCATGGAGTCCCCTGGCGCTGTCCCTCCACTCAATGTTAAACCATTCCATCTCATTGAAGTGGTTATAGTGCATGGAGTCCCCTGGCACTGTCCTTCCATTCAGTGCTAAACAATTCCATCTCATTGAAGTGGTTATAGTGCTGGAGTCTCCTGACGCTGTCCCTGTATTCAATCTTAAACCATTCCATCTCATTGAAGTGGTTATAGTGCCCAGAGTCCCCTGGCGCTGTCCCTCCATTCAGTGTTAAACCATTCCAACTCCTTGAAGTGGTTATAGTGCCTGGAGTCCCCTGGCGCTGTCCCTCCATTCAGTGTGAAACCACTCCATCTCATTGAAGTGGTTATAGTGCCTGCAGTCCCCTGGCGCAGTTCCTCCATTCAGGGTTAAATCATCAGCTGTTTAACACTCAATGAGGGTCCATGGCTTCCCATATCTCTGCCCCCACTGGAGGTGTGGTTTAAACTGAGATTAACACTTCCTTCCAGCCAAACCAAATCATACCAGCAACAGGTGCTGTAATTGGCTGAATGCGGTCAGTTGACACTCTCAGCCAATCACAGCTGCTCAGGATAATGCTGCTCAGGATAATGCATACTCATTGGGGATGGGCAGATGAGGACTCTCGTTCAGCATTAAATTATTTTAAATGTTTCAATGAGCAATGGAGAAACAGCGCCAAGGGACTCTAGACACCATAACCACTTCAATGAGATGGAATGGTTTAACACTGAATGGAGAAACAGCTCCAGGGGACTCTAGACACCATAACCACTTCAATGAGATGGAATGGTTTAACACTGAATGGAGAAACAGCGCCAAGGGACTCTAGACACCATAACCACTTCAATGAGATGAAGTATTCTCCATTTACCCATATCGGTATTTATTCATTAAACATAAAACGATAGTAAATTTTGTTTTCAAATCCATTACATCAAATGATGAATTTGTCCAACTTAGCTACAGTCATATTTTGGCTATTTCAGCTTAACATTTCTACATTTATTTTCAGCTCAACACAGTTCATCTCCTCCTCCTCCAAAAAAAATAAAAATAATTATCAGTACAAATTGTAAACGAAGATATTTACCTTGCCAACATTTCTCATAACCTATGTTATTTTCACATCCATGTTTATTGGTATAGCTCTGGGTTTCCAAACTAGAAGCAGAGGACTTGGCCAGTGACTTCACATTTAAACAAACAGGACGTGAGAATCGCAGTGACACGAAATGGACATCCTCGGAATAGCACATACGTGTAAACATATGTCATTTTAGGATGTACGAGATGTGAAAACAGATTAAACACTCCCAGTCTGCCATGACGCTTAGTACCTTCCCTTCCCAAAAGACGAGTCGGGTACGTTTAGTGAACGCAGTATATGTTTGCGCACTTACCAAGGGGCAGTCGTTCGAGAAGGTAAAGGTAACTTGCAAAGAAATCTGTGCGTATGGCTTTATGGAGGACAAGAGACATACTGTGTCTGCATAATTCTTCGTCTGTCTTATGCCAACGAGACTTGAAGGCCAGGTGAGCTCCCAGATACTCCATGCTGGTACCTCTGGATCAAACACCGTGTAGACCATGATTTGCAGAGTCCGGGGTTGAGGTTTAAACAGCTAGTGCCCTGTGACACTTTACACCGAAAAGCTCCTGGCATTAGTGGAGAATATTCTGGAAGAACGCCGGGAGCAGGTGGTGTTTAAGGGAACTGATAGTAAAACACAGTCAGACATTTACTGCTTAGTAAGTGTAAAATAATATGTGTGTCAATGGCTTCAATTCGATTCAAAAAAGACCTGGCTATTTCTGGACCTTCCAATCTTCACGTTGTCATAGTAGAGACACCATGTGGGCAGCTATATATAAAACCATATATATGTTGAAAAAATGGGAACTCAGCATGTTTCAACCAAATACTGAGAGAAACAAAATGTAAAAAAAAACATAATACTTCCAAATTACTATCATTTTTATAAATAGATAGACAGATACTGTTTAGATAGTTAGATAGATTCAGTATAGATAGATAGATAGATACTGGATTAGTGATGTACCGAACTGTCCGCCGGCGAACAGTTCCCGGCGAACTTAGCGCGTTCGCGTTCGCCGCGGCGGGCGGACACATGCGCAGTTCGATCCGCCCCCTATTCGTCATCATTGGGCAAACTTTGACCCTGTGCCTCTCGGTCAGCAGACACATTCCAGCCAATCAGCAGCACTCCCTCCCTTCCACACCCTCCAACCTCCCTCCCAGCATCCATTTTCGATTCATTCTGAAGCTGCATGCTTAGTGAGAGGAGGGAAAGTTTAGCTGCTGCTGATTTCATAGGGAAATCGATAGCTAGGCTAGTGTATTCAGTGTCCACTACAATCCTGAAGGACTCATCTGATCTCTGCTGTAAGGACAGCACCCCAAAAAGCCCTTTTTAGGGCTAGAACATCAGGCTGCTTTTTTTTTTTCTGTGTAATGTAATTGCAGGTGCCTGCCTGACAGCTTCTGTGTCAGGCTCACAGTGCATACTGTTCCCACTTGCCCAGTGCCACCACTCATATCTGTTTTAACAATAGGTTAAGCTTTACATTTAAAATAAATATTTTTTTTTCACTGTAATAGAAGAGCAGTTGCCTGCCTGCCAGCTTCTGTGTGAGGTTGGATGCCTTGCCCATTTGCACAGTCAGTGCCACCACTCATATCTGTTTTAACAATAGGTTAAGCTTTACATTTAAAAGAAATAATTTTTTTTCACTGTAATAGAAGAGCAGTTGCCTGCCTGCCAGCTTCTGTGTGAGGTTGGATGCCTTGCCCATTTGCACAGTCAGTGCCACCACTCATATCTGTTTTAACAATAGGTTAAGCTTTACATTTAAAAGAAATAATTTTTTTTCACTGTAATAGAAGAGCAGTTGCCTGCCTGCCAGCTTCTGTGTCAGGTTGGATGCCTTGCCCATTTGCACAGTCAGTGCCACCACTCATATCTGTTTTAACAATAGGTTAAGCTTTACATTTAAAATAAATCATTTTTTTTTCACTGTAATAGAAGAGCAGTTGCCTGCCTGCCAGCTTCTGTGTCAGGTTGGATGCCTTGCCCATTTGCACAGTCAGTGCCACCACTCATATCTGTTTTAACAATAGGTTAAGCTTTAGATTTAAAAGAAATAATTTTTTTCACTGTAATAGAAGAGCAGTTGCCTGCCTGCCAGCTTCTGTGTGAGGTTCACATTGGATACTGTGCCCTCTTGCCCAGTGCCACCACTCGTATCTGTTTTTACAATAGCTTAAGCTTTAGATTTAAAAGAAATAATTTTTTTTCACTGTAATAGAAGAGCAGTTAGTTGTCTGCAAGCGTCTGGGTGTCAGGCCTACTTCAGCGTGTGCTCTGCAGACCTGTGCCAGCGTGCTTTGACAGTTGACAATCATATCTGGTGTCTCTTTAGCGTGCTTTTACAAAGAAAAAAAGGTTTCCAGTGTAAGCTAATAGCAGCCAGTCAGTGTCCTTCAAGCGGCTCTGTCAGGCCTTCCTTCAGCGTGTGCCCTGCACAACCCTGCCAGCGTACTTTGACAGTTGCCAATCATATCTGGTGTCTCTTTAGCGTGCTTTTACAAAGAAAAAAGGTTTCCAGTGTAAGCTAATAGCAGCCAGTCAGTGTCCTTCAAGCGGCTCTGTCAGGCCTTCCTTCAGCGTGTGCTCTGCAGACCTGTGCCAGCGTGCTTTGACAGTTGCCAATCATATCTGGTGTCTCTATAGCGTGCTTTTACAAAGAAAAAAAGTTTCCAGTGTAAGCTAATAGCAGCCAGTCAGTGTCCTTCAAGCGGCTCTGTCAGGCCTTCCTTCAGCGTGTGCTCTGCAGACCTGTGCCAGCGTGCTTTGACAGTTGCCAATCATATCTGGTGTCTCTATAGCGTGCTTTTACAAAGAATTTAGGTTTCTAGTGTAAGCTAATAGCAGCCAGTCAGTGTCCTTCAAGCGGCTCTGTCAGTCCTTCCTTCAGCGTGTGCTTTGCAGACCTGTGCCAGCGTGCTTTGACAGTTGCCAATCATATCTGGTGTCTCTATAGCGTGCTTTTACAAAGAATTTAGGTTTCTAGTGTAAGCTAATAGCAGCCAGTCAGTGTCCTTCAAGCGGCTCTGTCAGTCCTTCCTTCAGCGTGTGCTCTCCAGAACTGTTCCAGTTCACATTGCCAATCATATCTGGTGTCTCTATAGCGTGCTTTTAAAACCAAATTTTTTTTTTCAATGTTATAGATTGAATAGCAGTTACTTGTCTTCAAGCGGGTGTGTCAGGCCTACAGTGTGTGCTCTGCAGAACTGTTACAGTTCACATTGTCCTGTCAGAAAGGACCTTCAGTGCAGCAGGAGGTATTGTCACTGAGAAGAGAAGTCGCCTAGGTCAAAAAAGTCTAGATTACCTCACCTTTATTAAGATGAATGAGGGATGGATCCCGAAGGGACTGACACTGGGCGATACATTCGATTAAAAAAGGCCTGATGAGATGAGCTGCCTTGGGCTAAAAATGGTCCGCACGCTGCTGTATTTTAGCTCTGAATGACATTTGACTTGCGTGACTTATCCGCCACCAACTAGGGTTCAAGCCGCCATGTTTTAGGGCACTTTCTGCCTGTGAAACAAACATTAATTTTTCTGGCGGCTGCAACAATACCAAATTTTTCAGGCATGTGTACATGCCTAATTTTTAGGCCCACTGGTGCAGCACTGTGGCTTCAAAAACCAAACCAAAAAAAAATCCTCCAAGATGGCACCAATATACCAGTGGTCTAAGCATCTTCCCACCTTGGCCTAAAAAGGGGAGGTGATTCAACAATTAAAAATCTCTGCCATTTACACGTCCACTGATAGGAGACGCGGAAGGTATTAAACTGATATGAACAATACTAAACTCACCACTCCTATCTGGTGGCACATTAGCTTGCCCGCGCAGTGCCCCAAATTTCAAGTAAGAGGACCGACCAAGCATCTTCTTCCATCTCCCTGTTACATAAATCAATGCCATATCCATAGAAATTGTAGAGAATATCCAGGATAGTTTTACAGGGCCAAATCATGTCGCCTGTTGAAAGAGGTGACCTTGCTCGGGTCCCAGGTGTGCGGTTCCTAAAATGGCTGCCATATACACGTCCACTGATAGGAGACGCGGAAGGTATTAAACTGATATGAACATTTACTAAACTCACCACTCCGAGTGCTGTTATTTATTTAATTTTTTTGTGGTGAGGCTTTACAGGACAGAGTGCTTCTCCACGGGACATGTTAACTCACGGGCAGCTGGCTCATCAAGGAACCAGAGCAGCTTGAACGAGGTGACCTTGCTCGGGTCCCAGGTGTGCGGTTCCTAAAATGGCTGCCATATACACGTCCACTGATAGGAGACGCGGAAGGTATTAACCCCTTAACGACGAGTGACGGACGAGGTCCGTCACTCTGGGGATTGCCTTAATGACGAGTGACGGACCTCGTCCGTCACCCGTTAAAATTAACCCCAGATCGCCGCAATCGCGGCGATCGTGGGGTTAATGGTGCTCCGGTCTGCCTCTGCATTAGAGGCAGACCGGGAGCACCGGATCGGGCTGTCAGAGTACATGTGCCCGCTCTGACAGCATGCCAGAGCGGGCACATGTGCTCTCTATACTCACCTCCGCCTCCCTGCACTTCCTGGTTCTGTGTGAAGTGCAGGGAGCCGGATCTTCAGTGATCCTGCCCCCTGGTGACAAAACAATAAAGTTAAATTTAAATCCCACCCCCCTTTACCCCCCCTTTACCCATTTTAATATAAAATTAACCCCTTCCCTGCCAATTGATCACTGACTACAGTGATCAATTGGCAGGGATTACATTTTACTATGATCTGATTTTTTTTTTAACCCCTGAGGGTTAATTATTATTTTTTTTAACCCTCAGGGGTTAAATTTATTTTATTAATTAATTAAAAATGTTTAAAGTTATAAATTTAGCTAGCTGGGGAGGGTGGAAGTTAGTGGGGAATTGGGGGATTTAGTATTAGGCTAACTAGGGGTTAACGTTAAAAAAAGTTTAAAAATAAGCTTTAAAAAGTTAAAAAATTAAGTTAAAAAAAAGTTTTAATAACGTTTAAGTAAAAAATGTAAAAAAATAAACCCTTTACCCAGTCCAAATAAAAATTAACCCCTTCCCTGCCAGTCGATCAATGCCTACAGTGATCAAAATACAGATCACAGTATTATACTGTGATCTATTTTTTTTTAACCCCTGACGATTAACTTTTATTTATTTTTTAACCCTCAGGGGTTAAATTTATTTAATTAACTAATTTAAATATTGTATAATTAAATATTTTGCTAGCTGGGGTGGGTGGGAGTTATGGGAAAATGGGGAATTTACTGTTAGTGCTGCTTACTGCTAGTTAGGGGTTAACGTAAAAAAAAAGCTTAGAAAAATGTTAAATCTGTAAAAAAAAGTTTTACGAAAGTTTAGGAAACTTTAAAAAAATTAATAAGCAAAACAAAAGTTTAAAAACAGTTTTAAAAAGTAAAAAAAGTTTTAAAAAGTAAAAAAATACATTTAATAACGCTCATTACCACTACACCTGGTACAAGCTAGCGGAAAAATGATCCCACGCTAAGGTTCAAAATATGCCTTTTAAAATACCCTGGGATGTCTTCTTTAAGAAATGGTATGGCTTTATGGGGTATTTGGATTATATAGCCTGGTAAAATACTCTAAAATGGGACATGGGCACAGCGTAAAAATTGAAAGTTGGGAAAAAAAATGGAATGGCTGTGTCCCAAATGTGCCCCTCCGATGTCCACATATACCTGGCAAAGGTACATACGGGGGTGTTTTTGTACTCAGCAGACATAGCTGAGCAACATATGAAGTATTATACAGTGGTAGTACACATATGGTTTGCAAAATATACTGTGCAAACTCACTTTGTGTGTCAAAAAGGCAGAAAAAAACGCTTATTACCACTACACCTGGTACACGCTAGCGGAAAAATGATCCCACGCTAAGGTTCAAAATATGCCTTTTGAAATACCCTGGGGTGTCTACTTTAAGAAATGGTAGGCCTTTGTGGGGTAGTTTGAATTTAAAACCTGCGAAGATGCTTGGAAATTGCACTTAGGCCCGGCGTCAAAATTCAAAGAAAAACTGATATGGCTTGGTCTCCTATATGGCACTGTAGCTTCACGAAATAGTGCCATAGATATACAATGGGGGTGTCCTTTTACTCAGAAGACTTAGCTGAGCATAATTGGGGGGGTTTGAGCTTAGTGGCACATATGAAATATACAAAATGCCCAGCAAAAATGCAATCCGTATGTAAAAAATGCACAAAATTATTTTTTACCACATACTTTGGCATGTAATGGTAAAAAAATGGGGGCATGTTAAGGCACAATATGCACCTTATGACATACCCTGGGGTGTCTAATTTTACAAATGGTAGGCCTTTGTGGGGTTTTTTTGAACAGTCAAACTGTTATAATACCCCAAATGGAAGCATAGGCTCATTAAATCCGTCTCTCAAAATTCTACTGTGAATACTGAAAAGGACAGGTCTCCTATATGGCACTGTAGCTTCACGAAATAGTGCCATAGACATACAATGGGGGTGTCCTTTTACTCAGAAGACTTAGCTGAGCATAATTGGGGGGGTTTGAGCTTAGTGGCACATATGAAATATACAAAATGCCCAGCAAAAATGCAATCCGTATGTAAAAAATGCACAAAATTATTTTTTACCACATACTTTGGCATGTAATGGTAAAAAAATGGGGGCATGTTAAGGCACAATATGCACCTTATGACATACCCTGGGGTGTCTACTTTTACAAATGGTAGGCCTTTGTGGGGTTTTTTTGAACAGTCAAACTGTTATAATACCCCAAATGGAAGCATAGGCTCATTAAATCCGTCTCTCAAAATTCTACTGTGAATACTGAAAAGGACAGGTCTCCTATATGGCACTGTAGCTTCACGAAATAGTGCCATAGACATACAATGGGGGTGTCCTTTTACTCAGAAGACTTAGCTGAGCATAATTTGGGGGGTTTGAACTTAGTGGCACATATGAAATATACAAAATGCCCAGCAAAAATGCAATCCGTATGTAAAAAATGCACAAAATTATTTTTTACCACATACTTTGGCATGTAATGGTAAAAAAATGGGGGCATGTTAAGGCACAATATGCACCTTATGACATACCCTGGGGTGTCTACTTTTACAAATGGTAGGCCTTTGTGGGGTTTTTTTGAACAGTCAAACTGTTATAATACCCCAAATGGAAGCATAGGCTCATTAAATCCGTCTCTCAAAATTCTACTGTGAATACTGAAAAGGACAGGTCTCCTATATGGCACTGTAGCTTCACGAAATAGTGCCAAAGACATACAATGGGGGTACCGTTGTACTCAGCAGAAGTAACTGAACACATAATAAAACTTTGCACAGGAATAGCACACACCAACTTTACAAAATACACATGAGAAGTTCTTTGTTATAAGTTTGTGTGCGAAAACCCCCAAAAAACACAATTTTACTCCAATATTTAGCAGAGGTTGGCGGTAAAATGGCTACGTAGAAAGTGTCAAAACAACCTTAGGTAAATAGCCTGTGGTGTCTACTTTATATAAATATATACTTTTGTGTGGCAATTTTGTTTTCTTTTATTGCTATTAAGCTTACAAGACAAACATACCAAATTCTAAAATCGCTCCACATAAAAAGTGTATTTTACTCCTTGTGCTTTGTGACCTGTAACTACGAAAAAAAACTTAAAATCCCAGACACATTATATATTCTGTAAATCAGAACAACTAAATTAATTAATTTTTAATTACTTTCCTTAACCTGCACTAATTATGTACACATTATTATTGCAAAAACTGTAAAAAAAAACACACAAAAATTCATTTTTTTGCATATTTCTGTATTTTTTTAATAATAAATAAGCATTTATATATATATGTGTTACATCAAATTAAAGCCCTTTCTGTCCTTTAAAAAACGGTATATAATATGTGTCGGTGCAATGAATAAGTAAAAAGCAAATTGCAGTTGAACGCAAATAGCAAAAAATGCAAAAAATGCCGTTGTCATTAAGTGAAAGACAAGCTTCTGAAGCTCTGTCCTTAAGGGGTTAAACTGATATGAACAATACTCCACTCCTATCAGTAGGTCCGTCCCATTGTGATTTATGCCCCCCACCCACCGCGCAGGGTGGGGGGCCGGGGGGGGAGGAAAGTAGGCCCCCCCATTGTGATTTATGGCCCCCACCCACCGCGCAGGGGTGGGGGCCGAGGGGGGGAGGACAGTAGGTCCCCCCATTGTGATTTATGGCCCCCACCCACCGCGCAGGGGTTGGGGAGGACAGTAGCTCCCCCCAGTGTGTATCATGGGCTTTGAGGACAGGTGTCAATCCATACCTGCCAAGTGACCCTATGTAGGGGTAACAGTCCCTATTCTGCTCTGTGTCAGTGTGTATCATGGTCTCTGTGGACGGGGAACAGTCCCTATTCTGCTCTGTGTCAGTGTGTATCATGGTCTCTGTGGACGGGGAACAGTCTCTATTCTGCTCTGTGTCAGTGTGTATCATGGTCTCTGTGGACGGTGAACAGTCTCTATTCTGCTCTGTGTCAGTGTGTATCATGGTCTCTGTGGACGGTGAACAGTCTCTATTCTGCTCTGTGTCAGTGTGTATCATGGTCTCTGTGGACAGGGAACAGTCTCTATTCTGCTCTGTGTCAGTGTGTATCAGGGGCTTTGAGGACAGGTGTCAATCCATACCTGCCAAGTGACCCTATGTAGGGGGGACAGTCTCTATTCTGCTCTGTGTCAGTGTGTATCATGGTCTCTGTGGACGGTGAACAGTCTCTATTCTGCTCTGTTTCAGTGTGTATCATGGTCTCTGTGGACAGGGAACAGTCTCTATTATGCTCTGTGTCAGTGTGTATCAGGGGTTTTGAGGACAGGTGTCAATCCATATCTGCCAAGTGACCCTATGTAGGGGGAACAGTCCCTATTCTGCTCTGTGTCAGTGTGTATCAGGGGTTTTGAGGACAGGTGTCAATCCATATCTGCCAAGTGACCCTATGTAGGAGGAACAGTCCCTATTCTGCTCTGTGTCAGTGTGTATCAGGGGCTTTGAGGACAGGTGTCAATCCATACCTGCCAAGTGACCCTATGTAGGGGGAACAGTCCCTATTCTGCTCTGTGTCAGTGTGTATCATGGTCTCTGTGGACGGGGAACAGTCTCTATTCTGCTCTGTGTCAGTGTGTATCATGGTCTCTGTGGACGGGGAACAGTCTCTATTCTGCTCTGTGTCAGTGTGTATCATGGACTCTGTGGACAGGGAACAGTCTCTATTCTGCTCTGTGTCAGTGTGTATCAGGGGCTTTGAGGACAGGTGTCAATCCATACCTGCCAAGTGACCCTATGTAGGGGGAACAGTCCCTATTCTGCTCTGTGTCAGTGTGTATCATGGTCTCTGTGGACGGGGAACAGTCTCTATTCTGCTCTGTGTCAGTGTGTATCATGGTCTCTGTGGACGGGGAACAGTCTCTATTCTGCTCTGTGTCAGTGTGTATCATGGTCTCTGTGGACGGTGAACAGTCTCTATTCTGCTCTGTGTCAGTGTGTATCATGGTCTCTGTGGACAGGGAACAGTCTCTATTCTGCTCTGTGTCAGTGTGTATCAGGGGCTTTGAGGACAGGTGTCAATCCATACCTGCCAAGTGACCCTATGTAGGGGGGACAGTCTCTATTCTGCTCTGTGTCAGTGTGTATCATGGTCTCTGTGGACGGTGAACAGTCTCTATTCTGCTCTGTTTCAGTGTGTATCATGGTCTCTGTGGACAGGGAACAGTCTCTATTATGCTCTGTGTCAGTGTGTATCAGGGGTTTTGAGGACAGGTGTCAATCCATATCTGCCAAGTGACCCTATGTAGGGGGAACAGTCCCTATTCTGCTCTGTGTCAGTGTGTATCAGGGGTTTTGAGGACAGGTGTCAATCCATATCTGCCAAGTGACCCTATGTAGGAGGAACAGTCCCTATTCTGCTCTGTGTCAGTGTGTATCAGGGATCATTAGGATAGGTGTCAATCCATATCTGCCAAGTGACCCTATGTAGGGGGAACAGTCCCTATTCTGCTCTGTGTCAGTGTGTATCAGGGATTTGGCTATCTTTATTCAGATTCAAAAATTACAATTCCAGGAAAAATTTAACAAACATTTACTGGAACATGTTATGCACATCATAGAAACAACGTAAACCTCTTTAAAGCCACAAACTTAAGACAAAAAATACGTACACACAATGTGTAAGGGTTTGAAAGAATATTCTGAATCCTTACATGTTTACTTTATCGTTTGTTTGATTTTTGTGAACCATATATAAACTACAAGCAGCGTGAAAACTATAAAAATTCAAGTGGCCATGCTGATCAAATTAAATAGTATGCTTTACACAGCGTATAAGGGTGATGTCACAGCACAACGGGAATGTAACAGGGGAAGAGGTGAAAGTCATCCTCCCCCTCCCCCGACCCCGCCATATCTGCCAAGTGACCCTATGTAGGGGTAACAGTCTCTATTCTGCTCTGTGTCAGTGTGTATCATGGATCATTAGGACAGGTGTCAATCCATATCTGCCAAGTGACCCTATGTAGGGGGAACAGTCCCTATTCTGCTCTGTGTCAGTGTGTATCATGGTCTCTGAGGACGGGGAACAGTCTCTATTCTGCTCTGTGTCAGTGTGTATCAGGGCAGGGCTTTGAGGACAGGTGTCAATGTTAGGTGATTTCTGCCCTTTATGGATTAAAACCAGACTCTGCATCAACTATGTAATTTTCCATGGGAGTTTTGCCATGGATCCCCCTCCGGCATGCCACAGTCCAGGTGTTAGTCCCCTTGAAACAAATTTTCCATCACTTTTGTGGCCAGAAAGAGTCCCTGTTGGTTTTAAAATTCGCCTGCCCATTGAAGTCAATGGCGGTTCGCGCGGTTCGCCGGTTCGCGAACATTTGCGGAAGTTCGCGTTCGCCGTTCGCGAACCGAAAATTTCGGGTTCGCGACAACACTATACTGGATAGATAGATAGATAATGTATAGATAGATAGATAGAGAGATAGATAGATAGATAGATAGATAGATAGACAGATAGATAGATACTGTATAGATAGATAGATACTGTATAGATAGATAGATAGATAGATACTGTATAGATAGATAGATAGATACTGTATAGATAGATAGATAGATAGATATATAGATAGATACTGTATAGATAGATAGATAGATAGATAGATAGATAGATAGATAGATAGATACTGTATAGATAGATAGATAGATACTGGATAGATAGATAGATACTGTATAGATAGATAGATAGATAGATAGATAGATAGATAGATAGATAGATAGATAGATAGATAGATAGATAGATACTGTATAGATAGATAGATAGATAGATACTGTATAGATAGATAGATAGATAGATAGATAGATAGATAGATACTGTATAGATAGATATATAGATACTGTATAGATAGATAGATAGATAGATAGATAGATGATAGATAGATACTGTATAGATAGATAGATAGATAGATAGATAGATAGATACTGTATAGATAGATAGATAGATAGATACTGTATAGATAGATAGATAGATAGATAGATAGATAGACAGATAGATAGATAGATAGTGGATGGATAGATAGATAGATAGATAGATAGATAGATAGTGGATGGATAGATAGATAGATGCTGTATAGATAGATAGATAGATACTGTATAGATAGATAGATAGATAGATAGATAGAGTGATAGATAGATAGATAGATAGATAGGTAGATAGATACTGTATAGATAGATAGATAGATACTGTATAGATAGATAGATAGATACTGTATAGATAGATAGATAGATAGATAGATAGATACTGTATAGATAGATATATAGATACTGTATAGATAGATAGATAGATAGATAGATAGATAGATAGATAGATGATAGATAGATACTGTATAGATAGATAGATAGATAGATACTGTATAGATAGATAGATAGATACTGTATAGATAGATAGATAGATAGATACTGTATAGATAGATAGATAGATAGATAGACAGATAGATAGATAGATAGATAGATAGATAGATAGATAGATAGATAGATAGTGGATGGATAGATAGATAGATAGATAGATAGATAGATAGATAGATAGATAGTGGATGGATAGATAGATAGATGCTGTATAGATAGATAGATAGATAGATAGAGTGATATATAGATACTGTATAGATAGACAGATAGATAGATAGATAGATAGATAGTGGATGGATAGATAGATAGAGTGATAGATAGATACTGTATAGATAGATAGATAGATAGATAGATAGTGGATGGATAGATAGATAGATAGATAGATAGTGGATGGATAGATAGATAGATACTGTATAGATAGATAGATAGATACTGTATAGATAGATAGATAGATACTGTATAGATAGATAGATAGATAGATAGATAGATAGATACTGTTTAGATAGATAGATAGATAGATAGATAGTGGATGGATAGATAGATAGATAGATAGATAGATAGATAGTGGATGGATAGATAGATAGATGCTGTATAGATAGATAGATAGATAGATAGAGTGATAGATAGATACTGTATAGATAGATAGATAGATAGATAGATAGATAGATAGTGGATGGATAGATAGATAGATAGATAGATAGTGGATGGATAGATAGATAGATACTGTATAGATAGATAGATAGATACTGTATAGATAGATAGATAGATACTGTATAGATAGATAGATAGATACTGTATAGATAGATAGATAGATAGATACTGTTTAGATAGATAGATAGATAGACAAGCCCTAGCTTTTTTTCGGGGGATGCTCGTAATATAAGTCCTACCCTGAAAATAAGCCCTAGTTCGCTAATATATGTTCGGGGAATTTTCCCCAACCATAGTTTCGTAGGATTCCATGCACCATTGAACTGGTCTATGTTCAGGGAAATTTCCCCGAACATAGAACTGCTTTCTGGCACAAGCTTGCTACAGTAATGCATCCTCACTTGCCGACAGTGTTGTAAAAACGGAAGTCTGTAATATTTTGACACCCAGACAAAATGAGTGCAAAAAGTATAAGAAAGGAATCGTGGAGGATTCCCTGGGCAATAATCTCACGGCTTTCTGCAAAGAGATAAAGCTGGATGTCCAAGGGCCTGACAATGGCTAGCAGAGTACGATAATCTCAAGCAACAGGTGGACGAGGGAAATGCCAAAAAGCGCAGGAGTGGATCAGGTCAGTAACCATTATTTCCTGAGCTGGAAGGCATCATCTGTGAATGGGTTGCTGGCAGGAGAGCAGAGGCTTTGGTTGTGCACAGGGCTGATATTCAAGCATTTGCCCTTACAACGGCACCACACTTTAAATTATCTCCAGAAGATTTCAAAGCATCACAACACTGACTGGATGACTTCCTTAAGCGACATGAACTGTCGCTAAGAAGATCGACAACACTGTTCAAGCTGGAAGATGCTGAAATTATTAAAAGTGCACTTGTATTCAAGTCTTTTGTTGATCACATCGACTTTTCTAAGTAACATGATTGCTATGGATTAAGTGGTTACGGGCCAAGGATCTAAAACGACAATTGATCAGAGGGGTGCCTCATCAATCTACATTCCCTCCACTGGTTACGAAAGCGGAGGTATTACCTGCATTTTGGCAATTCGTCTGGATGGAAAGAAAGCCCCAGCTCTACTCATCACTAAGGGCAAGAAAGAGAAGACTGAACGTGTTTCAGGCATTTATATTACCGAGAAGGCCTGGTGCACACAAGCAGCTATAAGGAAGTGGGTTGATTTAGTGCTTCCACTTGTTTTGCGAGGTGGCCAAAGAGGTCTGCTAGTCTGGTGTTCAGCCAGCACTCACCGCGACAAAGACATGAAGAACTTCCTTGCAGAGAGAAGAATAGATCAAGTAATGATTCCTGCAGGGATGACTGGCTATCTCCAGACTTGGTATTGCAATAAACAGTCCATTCAAGAGCCGTTTGCGCATGGAAATCAGTGAACACATTGAAAAATGAATGGAGAGAAATTAGCGTGGAAACTTTGTGAAGGCTAGCCTATGAGAGATTGTGAATTGGGTGAAGAGTTCATGGGAGAAATGCACTACGAGCAGGCTACATGGACAAGAAGTACTCATTTAAGGAGATATACACACACTGACAGATATACACACAAACTGACATAGATACACACAAACTGACATACAGATACACACACACTGACATACATATACACACACAATGACATACAGATATACATACACTGACATACAGATACACACACTGACAGATATACACACATTGACATACAGATACACACACACACTGACAGATATACACACACTGACATACAGATACACACACTGACATACAGATACACACACTGACATACAGATACACAGACACTGACATACTGATACACAGACACTGACATACTGATACACACACACTGACAGATATACACACATTGACATACAGATACACACACACTGACAGATATACACACTGACACACAGATACACACACACTGACAGATGTACACACACACTGGTCAAAATATACACTTTTCTAACCACCTTGTTTCCTACCTTGTGGGTGCAGGAGGGTGGCTTCAGTGGCGTCTCCAGGATTCATACTTGGGGGGGGGCACATAAGAGATCAGGGACAAAAGAAGGGGGGCAGTTATAAAACGTGTGTGTGTTTTTATATATACATAAACACACACACATGGGATCAACAACTTCCAGGTGCCAGGTCGCCACGGCCACTAGACATTTCACCCTGGCGTCTGGCATTTGTCAGCTGTTTGCTAAGCCGCGCAGGCAGGGCCAGATTAAGAGCCCAGTGGGCCTGGTGCTGACAATTATGATGGGCCTAATTACAGAATCTTATCGACCAAAAACACTGAAACAACCAGACCTCCCAAGCGTCATGTATCTGATGGAGATGGTGCTGGAGGGAAAGGATGCAGCTATACGAAAACACATACTCTGTGCTAATACTCTATGAAAGGATGCAGCTATACGAAAACACATACTCTGTGCTAATACTCTATGAAAGGATGCAGCTATACGAAAACACATACTCTATGCTAATACTCTATGAAAGGATGCAGCTATACGAAAACACATACTCTATGCTAATACTCTATGAAAGGATGCAGCTATACGAAAACACATACTCTGTGCTAATACTCTATGAAAGGATGCAGCTATACGAAAACACATACTCTGTGCTAATACTCTATGAAAGGATGCAGCTATACGAAAACACATACTCTATGCTAATACTCTATGAAAGGATGCAGCTATACGAAAACACATACTCTGTGCTAATACTCTATGAAAGGATGCAGCTATACGAAAACACATACTCTGTGCTAATACTCTATGAAAGGATGCAGCTATACGAAAACACATACTCTGTGCTAATACTCTATGAAAGGATGCAGCTATACGAAAACACATACTCTGTGCTAATACTCTATGAAAGGATGCAGCTATACGAAAACACATACTCTGTGCTAATACTCTATGAAAGGATGCAGCTATACGAAAACACATACTCTGTGCTAATACTCTATGAAAGGATGCAGCTATACGAAAACACATACTCTGTGCTAATACTCTATGAAAGGATGCAGCTATACGAAAACACATACTCTATGCTAATACTCTATGAAAGGATGCAGCTATACGAAAACACATACTCTATGCTAATACTCTATGAAAGGATGCAGCTATACGAAAACACATACTCTGTGCTAATACTCTATGAAAGGATGCAGCTATACGAAAACACATACTCTGTGCTAATACTCTATGAAAGGATGCAGCTATACGAAAACACATACTCTATGCTAATACTCTATGAAAGGATGCAGCTATACGAAAACACATACTCTATGCTAATACTCTATGAAAGGATGCAGCTATACGAAAACACATACTCTGTGCTAATACTCTATGAAAGGATGCAGCTATACGAAAACACATACTCTATGCTAATACTCTATGAAAGGATGCAGCTATACGAAAACACATACTCTGTGCTAATACTCTATGAAAGGATGCAGCTATACGAAAACACATACTCTGTGCTAATACTCTATGAAAGGATGCAGCTATACGAAAACACATACTCTGTGCTAATACTCTATGAAAGGATGCAGCTATACGAAAACACATACTCTGTGCTAATACTCTATGAAAGGATGCAGCTATACGAAAACACATACTCTGTGCTAATACTCTATGAAAGGATGCAGCTATACGAAAACACATACTCTGTGCTAATACTCTATGAAAGGATGCAGCTATACGAAAACACATACTCTATGCTAATACTCTATGAAAGGATGCAGCTATACGAAAACACATACTCTGTGCTAATACTCTATGAAAGGATGCAGCTATACGAAAACACATACTCTGTGCTAATACTCTATGAAAGGATGCAGCTATACGAAAACACATACTCTGTGCTAATACTCTATGAAAGGATGCAGCTATACGAAAACACATACTCTGTGCTAATACTCTATGAAAGGATGCAGCTATACGAAAACACATACTCTGTGCTAATACTCTATGAAAGGATGCAGCTATACGAAAACACATACTCTGTGCTAATACTCTATGAAAGGATGCAGCTATACGAAAACACATACTCTGTGCTAATACTCTATGAAAGGATGCAGCTATACGAAAACACATACTCTGTGCTAATACTCTATGAAAGGATGCAGCTATACGAAAACACATACTCTGTGCTAATACTCTATGAAAGGATGCAGCTATACGAAAACACATACTCTGTGCTAATACTCTATGAAAGGATGCAGCTATACGAAAACACATACTCTGTGCTAATACTCTATGAAAGGATGCAGCTATACGAAAACACATACTCTATGTCTATGCTAATCTCTCTCTAATTTATGCTTTCATCTTAAATCCATACCCCCTAACAGCAGTGTCCAGTGAAGCAGGAAGTCAATGGGCAGGGTAAAAGGGTGGGCCACTGACGTGAATCACGTGACCAGACCTGCCAAAAGGGGAGAACATGCCCAAAAAGGGGGTTTGTTTGTCCAAAGAATTGGAATGCCAGCCTGGCATGAATGCATGTCAGGTTGCCTGCCAATCATGCAGGCTGTCCAACTAAGGGCATACTATGCAGGCAGCACCCTGAACTTGGCATACATGCATCAAACGATGCTCCTACTCCACGCTTTCTAAGGACTGTCCCCTAGCACTCGCTGGTCCACTTGTCTCCTTATCATCTTACTAGCAGGCAGAAGTTCCTGGTATATAGTCTGGGACAGAGTAAAGGTGTATGTAGTGAATGTAGTGTATGTAGTGAGTGTAGAAGAAAGGGGACATGCCACAGTGTTAGAGAAACCAAAGTCAACATTAACTAAACTATTTTTATTGTCAGCCAGTCCACACAGGTTTTGTTGCCATACATTCCTCTTAAGCTTCTAAACTTAAAGGGACCCTGTAGTCCACTCCCCAGAACAACTACAGATTATTGTATTTGTTCTGGTAAATAGAATCATTCCCTTCAGGCTTTTTGCAGTAAACACTGTCTTTTCAGAGAAAATAACTCCACTGGCCACTCCTTAGATGGCTGCTAGAGGTGCTTCCTGGGGCAGTACTGCCTAGTGTGCAGCACTGCCATTCAGTGTATCTACCCTCTGCATGCAGACACTGAACTTGCCTCATAGAGATGCATTGATTCAATTTATCTTTATGAGGAGATGCTTATTGGCCTGGGCTATGTTTGACTTGTGCTGGCTCTGCCCCTGATCTGCCTAGTTGACAGTCTCAGCCAATCCTATGGGGAAGCATTGTAATTTGCTCAGACCACCACTTCTGATTATGTCAGCAGACAGAGGCAGTTCAAAGGCAGAGCCAGCAGCTGCAGACTTGAATACAAGTAAGATTTTACTTTATTTAAGGAGGCACGAGAGGGCCAGGGGGGCTAGATGGTGGTTTTCACATAATAGGGTCAGAAATACATGATTGTGTTCCTGACCCTATAGTGTTCCTACCCACAGTTTGATTCTGCTGTATAGATACATTGCTCCCAGTGTCTCCCTGTCTCCCAATGTCTCAGTCTCGCAAGTCTCCCCATTTCTCAGTGTGTCCCAATGTATCACGGTGTCAGTGTCCCCATGTCACCCAGTTCCCTAGTCTCCCAATGTCCCCATTTCTCCCAAGTGTCCCCATGTCACTAGGATTCTAGGGGACATAGTGAGACACGGGGACACAGAGACCCGGGAACACTGAGAGACATGGGGCACTTGTGAATACAGGCACTGGGACACTGGGAGACATGGAGACACAGACATTTGGGGACACTGGGAGAAATGGGGACATTTAGACACTAAGGACACAGATACATGGAGACACAGACACTGGGAGACATGGGGACACTGAAGCATTTGGGGACACTACGACACTAGGGACCCTAAGAGACATGGGAACACAGACACTGGGAGACTAGGGGACACTGGGAGACATGGGGCACTTGTGGACATAGACATGGGGACACTGGAAGACATGGGGACACACATTTAGAAACACTGGGAGACATGGGGACACAGACACTGGGAGGCTTGGGGGCACTGGCTGGGAGACATGGGGACACTGGGAGACATGGGGCAGTGTCCCTAGTGTTTCAGTGTCCCAATGTCCCTATGTCTCACAGCGTCCCTATGTGTCTCAGCATCCTCATGTCTCACAGTGTCCCCTAGTGTCTCAGTGTCCCTATGTTTTCCAGTGTCCCCAAGTATCTTTGTCCCCAGGTTTCCCAGTGTCCCCTAGTGTCAGTGTCCCCATGTGTCCCCTAATGTCTGTGTCCCCATGTCTCCCTGCTGCCTTTCCCCCCATCCCTCACTTACCTGAGCTGTAGATCTGCTGTCTGGACTCTGTGCTGTGTTGCTGCTCCCCCACGGATCAGTAAGTAGTAGAGAGAGGCAGAGATTTGCTGTAACTTCCTATCCCTGCCTCTCTCCACACACAGTGACCCCTACTGGCCGGTGCTGGTATTGCAGAGTAATTTCCATTTATTCTGAGAAAAATACCTGCATTTGTATTGCTGGTATTACTACAATACCAGCACGGCCAGAGAGCCTCAAATACCGGCTGTGCCAGTAAAATACCAGTCAGGTGGCAAACCCAAGAGTAGTGTGTAAACAGAGCCGGCCGCTGCGGGGAGCATGGAGGCAGAGCGCGAGGGAGCAGTAACCTTCCTGCATTTCCTCTCTGCTCCCTCGCATGCTGTTTAGTGACATGACATCACTCTGCCCCCCGGTATCACTACAGAGAGACTGCAGGAAGAGAGGGGACACTGGACGTCAGGGAAAGATCCACTCAGCTTTCCTAAAAGCTGGGTGGATTTAAGTTAAAATAAAAATGGCAATTTGTGAATGTGTGAGAAAATGTTTGTGTGTGTGTGTGTATGTGCGCTGAACGGGCCTGTAAAGTGTGTGCATCTGCATCTAGGGGCTGCATTGTGAGTGTATGTGTATTGGGGCTGCATTGTGTGCTTATCAAGGAGCTGTAGTGATTTTAAATATATATGAGATTCGGTGTGTAATGGGGTGGAGCATGTATGTGTGTGTGTGTGATGGTAAAGGTATGTGAGGAAGAAGTTTGTATGTGGGTGAAGAGATGATGTGTGCAGGGCCGGCCTTAGGTGTTCAGGCGCCCTGTGCGAAACAATCTTGTGGCGCCCCCCCCACCCTCACCCGGCTCTGTTTGGACCCCTTCAAACTATTTTAGGAGCATTCACAATCTGTCGCCTCCACCCCCTTCTACAAAACCCCTGCACCTCTTAACCAAAACCCCTGGCCAGATCTTCACCAAGTCCCTGGCCACCACTTCATCAAACTCCTGGCCATCCCTTCATCAAACTCCTAGCCACCCCTTGCCCTTCATCAATCCCCTCCCACCCTATCAATTCCTGCCACCCCTTCATCAGTCCCCTGCCCCTCTCATCAATTCCCTCCCACCCTTTTCTCAGCCCTCTGCCCCTATTCATCAGCCCCCTGACCCCCTCATAAATCTCCTCCCACCCCTTTAACAGCCCTCTGCCCCATTCATCAGTCCCCTGACTCCCCCCTTTTATCAGCCCTCTGCCCCCATTCATCAGCCCCCTGCCCCCCTCCTAAATCCCCTCCCACCCCTTTAACAGCCCTCTGCCCCATTCATCAGTCCCCTGACTCCCCCCTTTTATCAGCCCTCTGCCCCCATTCATCAGCCCCCTGCCCCCCTCATAACTCTCCTCCCACCCCTTTAACAGCCCTCTGCCCCATTCATCAGTCCCATGACTCCCCCTCTTTTATCAGCCCTATGCCCCCATTCATCAGCCCCCTGACCCCCTCATCAATCCCCTCCCACCCATTTATCACCCACCTGCCCCCCTTTAATCAGTCCCATGCCCCCCTTTTCAATCCCCTGCTCCCCTTCATAAGCCCCCTTAATACATCCCCTGCCAATTAATCCAACCCCTGGCCACCCCTTCATCAGTCCCGTGACCTCCTCATCAATCTCCTCCCACCTTTAATCAGCCCCATGCCCCCCTTTTCAATTTCCTGCCGCCCTTTATAAATCCCCTGCCAATTAATCCAATCCATGCCACCCCTTCATCAATCCCCTGCCCCCCTTAATTAAATTCCTGCACCCCTTCAACAAAACCTATTTAATACAAAAGAAAAAAAAAGAACAGTCACTCACAGTAAAGGCTGCTGCTCCCTGGACTGAGCTGTCTCCGCCGATTGAAGAGCACCGGGCGCCGCCTTCACTCACTGAATTGGATCCTTCCGCGGCTCCCTCTGATGACAGAGCACGTCGACGTCACGCAAGTATGCGGCATCACGCCCCCACGCTCCTCCTCCACACTCCACACAGAAGTGGATTCCCGGCCGCTGCTCTCTGCTCATAATTTGCAAGTCAAGTGCAAAGCAGCATTTTGCACTTGACTTGCTCTTCACTTGAAATACATAACTCGGCCGGCCTGCGACCGCACAGCTCGCACACCCCTAAGGCCGGCCCTGGATGTGTGTGAGGGGTGCACTGTGTGTGTATGTAAAGGTGTACTCTGTGTTGGTGGGAGTGTACTGTATGTGGGGGATTCACTGTCTGTGAGGGTGTACTGTGTTCAGGGGGTGTAGAGAGTGGGACAGTGAAGAGCTTTACAATTTTTACTTTAATAATTGTTTACAAAAAAAGAATATTCCCCTCTCCCTCATCTTACCTTGCAGGGAGGGGGTGGCACAATGAGAAGGCTGCCTATCCACAGGGACGTATTTGCCGCAAAGCAAACAAGGCATTTGCCTTGGGTGGCAATTTCCAGGGGGTGGCAAAAAAAAGCCGCCCCCAAATGCCCAGGCAAATACCGTGTTGGCCTGGCGGAGGCTAAGTAAGAATCCAGGCGGGCGGCATTAATTAGTGAGCTCTCTGCTCAGCTCCCTCGAGCACCGTAGAGTGATGCCGGGAGTCGGAATATGATGTCATCACTCTACGGCGTGCGAGGGAGCTGAACAGGAGGATCAGTGCTCCCTCGCCAACTGCAGTCACCGGCCGGCTGCTCAGCATCCCCACTGGACCCCAGGGAAAGCGAGATTCCACCCCAGCATTCCCAAAGGTAAGGAGGCTGGGGGGATTGAATTAGAAAATAAAAATGTGAGTGCGTCTCCCACCCCTCTCTGGCGTATTTTGTTGCTGACTTGACCATCATGAGGGTCTGAGTCCTGGGAGTCTCAAATTGTTCTCTTTCAGGACTCTATATATTTGCCCCTGTTGTCATGGTTCTCACTGTGACATCCAGACATGGTCACCCCAGAAGTGTCAAACAGGGGATATGAACATGGATCCTTCTGTGTCCTGGGCCTGCGATACTACCTCTAAGCCACAGCAGATTCCATTCTTTGGAATATGTTCTATCTTTGCTATTCCTGGCTTTGTCTGCAGCACTGGGGGCTGGATTCCATCTGTGGCTGATACCTGTGCTTCACCTGAAGCAGATCGCTAATCAACTGGGTATTTAAACACTGCCGTGCCCTGGGAACGTTGTCAGTTATTTGATTCTGTTGATCGTGAGTTGTTCCTGTTTTGTCTCCTGATACTTGTTCTCCAGATTGACCCCGGCTCCTGACCTTGACTTCCCTCCTCGTTTATCCTGACCTCCGGCGTCCTCTGACTTTGACTAATCCTCGACAATCCTTCTGCTTGTGTCCTTGTCTGTACTGCGAATTGGAGCACCTTTCATTCATAGTCCATTAGCTCATTAATGGAATGGCCTTAGGGTCCCAGACATACAAAATCCAGAGGTCAAATATTTTATTAACTGAAATGGATAATTACTAGAGAGACATGGTAACATACGGAAAAAGAATGAAGGGTACAAAAGACAAAAATGTAGTGACATCCCAAGCATCATGCTTTGGAAACTGCAATCCCTGCTAATTTAGGGATTAAAAGGAACTTCAGCACATTCCCAATTTCCTTCCTAAACGAAGGACGAAACTCCAACGTCAAGGATTAGATTTCCAACATCTGGTTTGAGTAAAATTCCATCAAAACTCCGATGTGAAGTTCATTAACTAATGATGTTATGATTGTGTTACTGTATGTTTTTAGTTATGATGTGTGACTGCACATCTTGTCGGAGTAGACTATTTTTAAATCTCCTCTGGAGTCCTTTTTCCTTACATATTCCAATGAACCTTAAAATACTCCTTGTAAAAAACATATCCAAACACAACAATCATAAACGCTAACTTTATAATTAGAGTCCTGGTAGGCTTCATAAATTTCCTAATGACTACATATGTACAGTTTACATATATACTGTATACATACATTTCATATCTTCGTGTGTGGATTAATATAAATATATATTTTTCGCTCTTTTTATTTTTTTACACATAAAAATAAACGTAACCGAGAACCTTCATTTTTGAGGTGGTTTTACAATCGAAGGACTGGAGAACATGTGCCAAGATATGAATTGCAAATATTATTCCAATTACACGTCTTTATTCAAAGCTGCTATTTATTAACGTTTACACACATTTATTTTTCTTCGCAACTCGAATGCTACTTTAACCGATCATTTCATATGAATTTTTGCTTAAAATAAATATAACGAACGTGCAAATATTTCTATCGGTTTAAAAGTTCCCATAAAATGAGTATTTATATTTTCAGTTGTTATGAAAAATATATATTTTTTTAATGAATGCGTTCTATAAAAATAAAAGTTCCTTATAGTTTGTGATAATTTTCTTTTTTTTAATGAAGGTTTACAGTTGGGACCATTAATCCCCACCACCGGCAAACATAGGAGGTCTTTCAAGAGCGAGGTGCAATTTACGATGGGGTCTGCCACGTGTGCAGTCACACTAACGTGTTCCTAGTTGGGTTGAAAATTGCTATTAAACTATATAACCCAATTTTATGTTCTATTGATTAAAATATATAGGCCATATTATGCTCTATTGATTATTGTTTTATATTGTTTTTCCGTGTTTTACTTGGTTATTTTTACGTGGCTGGTCAGATTTTACAGGTAGATATACTGTATCGTATTACTGTACTTTATTGCGTAGACTATAAATAATTTCAGAACTACACACATGGCTCTAAAGCATTTAATTTGCAGGTATATTGAGTATTCTAATTTATATATTGCCAACATATTATGCAGCATTGTTCAACGGGGGACGAGACATATAACGAAATTTAAATACACAAATTGGACTTAGAGGAACATGAGGGCCCTACTCCAAAGAGCTGACAATCTAAAGGTTATAGGGTAACATTACAAGCTAAATTCAGCTTTCTCATTGCATATATTTTCTTGATGTAAGTTACACTATGCTCGTAATAATAATATATATATATATTTTTTTTTAAATAAAGGACTTCCTGTATAATGACTTGTCAGGAAATTTACCTCTGGGAGGACTTGAACCCCTGTGGTTCTCACTTTTTATTACTGCGACCTGCTTGCTTGCACCACCGTGGAGACTGTCATCCTTGGTGATTCCAGAAGGTTATCTGTTTTATTTGTGACTGCTTGTTTTTGGAAGGTACCTGTGGGTAACCCAGCAAGCAAGAGACAATCAGGTACAGGACCTCCATATTTAAGGAGGACTACAATAAGGGGGGAAAGTATTTGATCCCCTGCTGATTTTGAACGTTAACCCACAGACAAAGAAATGATCAGTCTATAATTTTAATTGTAGGGTTATTTTAACAGTGAGAGACATAATAACAAAAAAATAAAAATACAGAAAAACGCATGTCAAAAAAGTTATAAATTGATTTGCATGTCAAGATTTCTGGCTCCCAGGTGTCTTTTATACAGGTAACGAGCTGAGCTTAGGAGCACTCTCTTAAATGGTTGGAGTCCTCCTAATCTCAGCTCGTTACCTGTATAAAAGACACCTGTCCACAGAAGCAATCAATCAGAATCCAAACTCTCCACCATGGCCAAGACTAAAGAGCTGTCCAAGGATGTCAGGGACAAGATTGTAGACCTACACAAGGCTGGAATGGGCTACAAGACCATCGCCAAGCAGCTTGGTGAGAAGGTGACAACAGTTGGTGCGATTATTCGCAAATGGAAGAAACACAAAATAACTGTCAGTCTCCCTCGGTCTGGTGCTCCACGCAAGATCTCACCTCGTGGAGTTTTAATAATCATGAGAATGGTGAGAAATCAGCCCAGAACAACACGGGGGACCTTGTTAATGATCTCAAGGCAGCTGGGACAATAGTCACCAAAAAAAAACAATTGGTAACACACTACGCCGTGAAGGACTTAAATTCTGCAAGGTCCCCCTGCTCAAGAAAGCACATGTAAAAGCCTGTCTGAAGTTTGCCAATGAACATCTAATTGATTCAGAGGAGGACTGGGTGAAAGTGTTGCGGTCAGATGAGACCAAAATCGAGCTCTTTGGCATCAACTCAACTGGCTGTGTTTGAAGGAGGAGGAATGCTGTCTATGACCCCAAGAACACCATCAAACATGGAGATGGAAACATTATGCTTTGGGGGTGTTTTTCTGCTAAGGGGACAGGACAACTGCACCGCATCAAAGGGACGATGGACGGGGCCATGTACTGTCAAATCTTGGGTGAGAACCTCCTTCCCTCAGCCAGGGCATTGAAAATGGGTTGTGAATGGGTATTTCTCAAGAAGAAGCACATTAAGGTCCTGTAGTTGTCTAGCCAGTCTCCAGACCTTAATCCCATAGAAAATCTGTGGAGGGAGCTGAAGGTTTGAGTTGCCAAACGTCAGCCTCGAAACCTTAATGACTTGGCGAGGATCTGCAAAGAGGAGTGGGACAAAATCCCTCCTGAGATGTGTGCAAACCTGGTGGCCAACTACAAGAAACATCTTACCTCTGTGACTGCCAACAAGGATTTTGCCACCAAGTACTAAGTCAAAGGGGGTCAAATACTTATTTCACTCATTGACATGCAAAATAGGTGATAAAATACTTTGCATGATTAGCACAGGCTATAGTTACAAAGACATGAAAATGTATACATTGAAAATTATAAAACTAAATAATAGTCACTAAATATAAAAACATTACACATACGACAAAATTAACAGGGTATGTAGAAATATAATGAAATGCGAGTCTTAAAGAAGGCTACCTGTTTCAAATGGCCATGGAACAGCTATATAATGTTATCATATCCCCTCTCAGGCGACGTTTTTCTAAACTAAATAGGTTTACATTTGTTAACCTTGTGTTTACATAATCTTTGTCCTGATCTTGTTTTGCTGTTAATTTGACCTGGCTTACCTGAGTATGCTCTGCTTTCCTGCCCTCATGTTCCTGATCTTGCCTGTCTTCCTTCTGCCTGATTTAGTACCAGTCCCTGGCGTGTTAGACTACCTGACCCGTGTTACAGTCTCTGTTATGTCCGACTACCGACTTGTGTTACAGTCTCTGTCATGTCTGACTAAATGACTTGTGTTACAGTCTCTGTCATGTCCGACTACCGACTTGTGTTACACTCTCTGTCATGTCCGACTACCAACTTGTGTTACAGTCTCTGTCATGTCCGACTACCGACTTGTGTTACAGTCTCTGTTATGTCCGACTACCTGACCCGTGTTACAGTCTCTGTCATGTCTGACTAAATGACTTGTGTTACAGTCTCTGTCATGTCCGACTACCGACTTGTGTTACACTCTCTGTCATGTCCGACTACCGACTTGTGTTACAGTCTCTGTTATGTCCGACTACCGACTTGTGTTACACTCTCTGTTATGTCCGACTACCGACTTGTGTTACAGTCTCTGTCATGTCCGACTACCGACTTGTGTTACAGTCTCTGTCATGTCTGACTAAATGACTTGTTGTAGCGGAGTTCCAATACCCCGACTGGGGATCTTTGCTGAATATTCTCGAATCTGGAAGAAGTGCTCCTTAGTGAATAGCTCTATTCCCCCCAGTAACTAGACAACACATAGTTCTGGGAGTACAACTGATTTTATTGAGCCAAATGCAGCCTTTTATGTACAGACCCCCAGCATGGGGTCTCCGTTCAAGACATACAGTGCCGCCCAGGCGCCTATGTGTCTCTGAGATAATTGAGTTGCTGACCACTAAAATAATTATCTCCCATGTTTTGGGCATGGGATCATGCCTGTGCCTGGGCAAAAATATGACTTCCATAAAATTCCTGATCCCTTAATCCGATCTGGGTGATTATCGGTTATGTTGTTCACCCAGATCAGAGCTATCAGGGGATGTAACGTTTATGGGGATATGTTGTGTTTTGGGGAACTTATGGTACTTTATAACAATGTGTGTTTTTTTCTGCCTGGGGATAATTGAGTTACATACAGTATCTGACTCCATTAGCTCCCAGGCAGAGGGGAGGGATTGTGTGCTGTGTGTGGGAGTGTCGTACATTTAATTACTGTTCTGATTGGTTTGTAAGCTCTGTGTCCCCGTCTCCCACAAGGTCCATGTGGGCGTACACCTTGTGTGGGGACTGGCGTAAAAGGCCGGCTGTGGCTACCATTAACCAGACTTACTGCACTCTGTACCAAATTATTATGCAAACTATATTTCTCTAATTTACCTACATAATTGATGTAAATAACAGTCAGCACAATTCTCATGTTATCAGAACTATTCTGATGTTATACCATGACAGGAGGCGAGTATTTACCAGAACTCCACATTAACACACAGAGAGAAACAACCAATCAGAGAGCAGCGAGGAATCCAAATAAACAAATAAATAAATAAACAAATAAACAAACAAATAAATAAATACATAAATAAACAAATAAACAAATAAATAAATAAATGAATAAACAAATAAATAAACAAATAAATAAACAAACAAATAAACAAATAAATAAATAAATAAATAAATAACACTAAACACAGAAATTCCTCAGGAAATCACCCTAACAGGAGTTCCCCCCCCAATACCCACAAAATATAAATGCAGAGCTAGCTCCGCCCATGTAGAGAGCGAGCTCCGCCCACGTACAGAGCTAGCTCCGCCCACGTACAGAACGAGCTCCGCCCACGTACAGAACGAGCTCCGCCCACGTACAGAACGAGCTCCGCCCACGTATAGAGCTAGCTCCGCCCACGTACAGAACGAGCTCCGCCCACGTATAGAGCGAGCTCCGCCCACATACAGAGCGATAACAGAACCTCCAACTGCCTCCCAGCCGCCTATACCCCCATACTCCCATAGAACTACACAATCACAGCACCCAGCATCGCCGTACGGCACGGACACCGCTTTACGGCTATCGGATTGGATGGGAATCACAATGTGGGCGGGACTTACACTGATTGGCAGGCTGTCCTACACGGTAAAAGGCGGGGCCAGCCGGTAGGCGGGGTCTGTGAGGCGGGGGGCGGGGCTTATCGCTCCCTTGGTAACCGAGCAAACTGCCACTGAGCCCCGCCCACATCCAGACCGGAAATACAATCAGAACCGGGACAGCACCGACCGGAACCAGCACCAGACTGTGACACCCGGGACCAGGACAGCAATGCAGGAGGACGCCGTGTATCTAAAGCGGTAATAAAATAATATCATCAATATCAACAAACTTTATTAACACTGACACTGACAATATCAATACACCAAGCTTTATTAATACTGACAGTGATAACAGACACCGTAACCCACTGACTGGGATACACCCAGCTTTATATACTGAGACCAGAGTCACAGCATAGACTGGCTCTATATAAATACCAATAATAATAATAATATCAATACACCAAGCTTTATTAATACTGACAGTGATAACAGACACTGTAACCCACTGACTGGGATACACCCAGCTTTATATACTGAGACCAGAGTCACAGCATAGACTGGCTCTATATAAATACCAATAATAATAATAATATCAATACACCAAGCTTTATTAATACTGACAGTGATAACAGACACCGTAACCCACTGACTGGGATACACCCAGCTTTATATACTGAGACCAGAGTCACAGCATAGACTGGCTCTATATAAATACCAATAATAATAATAATATCAATACACCAAGCTTTATTAATACTGACAGTGATAACAGACACTGTAACCCACTGACTGGGATACACCCAGCTTTATATACTGAGACCAGAGTCACAGCATAGACTGGCTCTATATAAATACCAATAATAATAATAATATCAATACACCAAGCTTTATTAATACTGACAGTGATAACAGACACCGTAACCCACTGACTGGGATACACCCAGCTTTATATACTGAGACCAGAGTCACAGCATAGACTGGCTCTATATAAATACCAATAATACTAATAATATCAATACACCAAGCTTTATTAATACTGACAGTGATAACAGACACTGTAACCCACTGACTGGGATACACCCAGCTTTATATACTGAGACCAGAGTCACAGCATAGACTGGCTCTATATAAATACCAATAATAATAATAATATCAATACACCAAGCTTTATTAATACTGACGGTGATAACAGACACTGTAACCCACTGACTGGGATACACCCAGCTTTATATACTGAGACCAGAGTCACAGCATAGACTGGCTCTATATAAATACCAATAATAATAATAATATCAATACACCAAGCTTTATTAATACTGACAGTGATAACAGACACCGTAACCCACTGACTGGGATACACCCAGCTTTATATACTGAGACCAGAGTCACAGCATAGACTGGCTCTATATAAATACCAATAATAATAATAATATCAATACACCAAGCTTTATTAATACTGACAGTGATAACAGACACTGTAACCCACTGACTGGGATACACCCAGCTTTATATACTGAGACCAGAGTCACAGCATAGACTGGCTCTATATAAATACCAATAATAATAATAATATCAATACACCAAGCTTTATTAATACTGACAGTGATAACAGACACCGTAACCCACTGACTGGGATACACCCAGCTTTATATACTGAGACCAGAGTCACAGCATAGACTGGCTCTATATAAATACCAATAATAATAATATCAATACACCAAGCTTTATTAATACTGACAGTGATAACAGACACCGTAACCCACTGACTGGGATACACCCAGCTTTATATACTGAGACCAGAGTCACAGCATAGACTGGCTCTATATAAATACCAATAATAATAATAATATCAATACACCAAGCTTTATTAATACTGACAGTGATAACAGACACTGTAACCCACTGACTGGGATACACCCAGCTTTATATACTGAGACCAGAGTCACAGCATAGACTGGCTCTATATAAATACCAATAATAATAATAATATCAATACACCAAGCTTTATTAATACTGACAGTGATAACAGACACCGTAACCCACTGACTGGGATACACCCAGCTTTATATACTGAGACCAGAGTCACAGCATAGACTGGCTCTATATAAATACCAATAATAATAATATCAATACACCAAGCTTTATTAATACTGACAGTGATAACAGACACCGTAACCCACTGACTGGGATACACCCAGCTTTATATACTGAGACCAGAGTCACAGCATAGACTGGCTCTATATAAATACCAATAATAATAATATCAATACACCAAGCTTTATTAATACTGACAGTGATAACAGACACCGTAACCCACTGACTGGGATACACCCAGCTTTATATACTGAGACCAGAGTCACAGCATAGACTGGCTCTATATAAATACCAATAATAATAATAATATCAATACACCAAGCTTTATTAATACTGACAGTGATAACAGACACTGTAACCCACTGACTGGGATACACCCAGCTTTATATACTGAGACCAGAGTCACAGCATAGACTGGCTCTATATAAATACCAATAATAATAATAATATCAATACACCAAGCTTTATTAATACTGACAGTGATAACAGACACTGTAACCCACTGACTGGGATACACCCAGCTTTATATACTGAGACCAGAGTCACAGCATAGACTGGCTCTATATAAATACCAATAATAATAATAATATCAATACACCAAGCTTTATTAATACTGACAGTGATAACAGACACCGTAACCCACTGACTGGGATACACCCAGCTTTATATACTGAGACCAGAGTCACAGCATAGACTGGCTCTATATAAATACCAATAATAATAATAATATCAATACACCAAGCTTTATTAATACTGACAGTGATAACAGACACTGTAACCCACTGACTGGGATACACCCAGCTTTATATACTGAGACCGGAGTCACAGCATAGACTGGCTCTATATAAATACCAATAATAATAATAATATCAATACACCAAGCTTTATTAATACTGACAGTGATAACAGACACTGTAACCCACTGACTGGGATACACCCAGCTTTATATACTGAGACCAGAGTCACAGCATAGACTGGCTCTATATAAATACCAATAATAATAATAATATCAATACACCAAGCTTTATTAATACTGACAGTGATAACAGACACTGTAACCCACTGACTGGGATACACCCAGCTTTATATACTGAGACCAGAGTCACAGCATAGACTGGCTCTATATAAATACCAATAATAATAATAATATCAATACACCAAGCTTTATTAATACTGACAGTGATAACAGACACTGTAACCCACTGACTGGGATACACCCAGCTTTATATACTGAGACCAGAGTCACAGCATAGACTGGCTCTATATAAATACCAATAATACTAATAATATCAATACACCAAGCTTTATTAATACTGACAGTGATAACAGACACTGTAACCCACTGACTGGGATACACCCAGCTTTATATACTGAGACCAGAGTCACAGCATAGACTGGCTCTATATAAATACCAATAATAATAATAATATCAATACACCAAGCTTTATTAATACTGACAGTGATAACAGACACTGTAACCCACTGACTGGGATACACCCAGCTTTATATACTGAGACCAGAGTCACAGCATAGACTGGCTCTATATAAATACCAATAATAATAATAATATCAATACACCAAGCTTTATTAATACTGACAGTGATAACAGACACTGTAACCCACTGACTGGGATACACCCAGCTTTATATACTGAGACCGGAGTCACAGCATAGACTGGCTCTATATAAATACCAATAATAATAATAATATCAATACACCAAGCTTTATTAATACTGACAGTGATAACAGACACTGTAACCCACTGACTGGGATACACCCAGCTTTATATACTGAGACCAGAGTCACAGCATAGACTGGCTCTATATAAATACCAATAATAATAATAATATCAATACACCAAGCTTTATTAATACTGACAGTGATAACAGACACTGTAACCCACTGACTGGGATACACCCAGCTTTATATACTGAGACCAGAGTCACAGCATAGACTGGCTCTATATAAATACCAATAATACTAATAATATCAATACACCAAGCTTTATTAATACTGACAGTGATAACAGACACTGTAACCCACTGACTGGGATACACCCAGCTTTATATACTGAGACCAGAGTCACAGCATAGACTGGCTCTATATAAATACCAATAATAATAATAATATCAATACACCAAGCTTTATTAATACTGACAGTGATAACAGACACCGTAACCCACTGACTGGGATACACCCAGCTTTATATACTGAGACCAGAGTCACAGCATAGACTGGCTCTATATAAATACCAATAATAATAATAATATCAATACACCAAGCTTTATTAATACTGACAGTGATAACAGACACCGTAACCCACTGACTGGGATACACCCAGCTTTATATACTGAGACCAGAGTCACAGCATAGACTGGCTCTATATAAATACCAATAATAATAATATCAATACACCAAGCTTTATTAATACTGACAGTGATAACAGACACCGTAACCCACTGACTGGGATACACCCAGCTTTATATACTGAGACCAGAGTCACAGCATAGACTGGCTCTATATAAATACCAATAATAATAATAATATCAATACACCAAGCTTTATTAATACTGACAGTGATAACAGACACTGTAACCCACTGACTGGGATACACCCAGCTTTATATACTGAGACCAGAGTCACAGCATAGACTGGCTCTATATAAATACCAATAATAATAATAATATCAATACACCAAGCTTTATTAATACTGACAGTGATAACAGACACTGTAACCCACTGACTGGGATACACCCAGCTTTATATACTGAGACCAGAGTCACAGCATAGACTGGCTCTATATAAATACCAATAATAATAATAATATCAATACACCAAGCTTTATTAATACTGACAGTGATAACAGACACCGTAACCCACTGACTGGGATACACCCAGCTTTATATACTGAGACCAGAGTCACAGCATAGACTGGCTCTATATAAATACCAATAATAATAATAATATCAATACACCAAGCTTTATTAATACTGACAGTGATAACAGACACTGTAACCCACTGACTGGGATACACCCAGCTTTATATACTGAGACCAGAGTCACAGCATAGACTGGCTCTATATAAATACCAATAATAATAATAATATCAATACACCAAGCTTTATTAATACTGACAGTGATAACAGACACTGTAACCCACTGACTGGGATACACCCAGCTTTATATACTGAGACCAGAGTCACAGCATAGACTGGCTCTATATAAATACCAATAATAATAATAATATCAATACACCAAGCTTTATTAATACTGACAGTGATAACAGACACCGTAACCCACTGACTGGGATACACCCAGCTTTATATACTGAGACCAGAGTCACAGCATAGACTGGCTCTATATAAATACCAATAATAATAATAATATCAATACACCAAGCTTTATTAATACTGACAGTGATAACAGACACCTGTAACCCACTGACTGGGATACACCCAGCTTTATATACTGAGACCAGAGTCACAGCATAGACTGGCTCTATATAAATACCAATAATAATAATAATATCAATACACCAAGCTTTATTAATACTGACAGTGATAACAGACACTGTAACCCACTGACTGGGATACACCCAGCTTTATATACTGAGACCAGAGTCACAGCATAGACTGGCTCTATATAAATACCAATAATAATAATAATATCAATACACCAAGCTTTATTAATACTGACAGTGATAACAGACACCGTAACCCACTGACTGGGATACACCCAGCTTTATATACTGAGACCAGAGTCACAGCATAGACTGGCTCTATATAAATACCAATAATAATAATAATATCAATACACCAAGCTTTATTAATACTGACAGTGATAACAGACACCGTAACCCACTGACTGGGATACACCCAGCTTTATATACTGAGACCAGAGTCACAGCATAGACTGGCTCTATATAAATACCAATAATAATAATAATATCAATACACCAAGCTTTATTAATACTGACAGTGATAACAGACACTGTAACCCACTGACTGGGATACACCCAGCTTTATATACTGAGACCAGAGTCACAGCATAGACTGGCTCTATATAAATACCAATAATAATAATAATATCAATACACCAAGCTTTATTAATACTGACAGTGATAACAGACACTGTAACCCACTGACTGGGATACACCCAGCTTTATATACTGAGACCAGAGTCACAGCATAGACTGGCTCTATATAAATACCAATAATAATAATAATATCAATACACCAAGCTTTATTAATACTGACAGTGATAACAGACACTGTAACCCACTGACTGGGATACACCCAGCTTTATATACTGAGACCAGAGTCACAGCATAGACTGGCTCTATATAAATACCAATAATAATAATAATATCAATACACCAAGCTTTATTAATACTGACAGTGATAACAGACACTGTAACCCACTGACTGGGATACACCCAGCTTTATATACTGAGACCAGAGTCACAGCATAGACTGGCTCTATATAAATACCAATAATAATAATAATATCAATACACCAAGCTTTATTAATACTGACAGTGATAACAGACACCGTAACCCACTGACTGGGATACACCCAGCTTTATATACTGAGACCAGAGTCACAGCATAGACTGGCTCTATATAAATACCAATAATAATAATAATATCAATACACCAAGCTTTATTAATACTGACAGTGATAACAGACACCGTAACCCACTGACTGGGATACACCCAGCTTTATATACTGAGACCAGAGTCACAGCATAGACTGGCTCTATATAAATACCAATAATAATAATAATATCAATACACCAAGCTTTATTAATACTGACAGTGATAACAGACACCGTAACCCACTGACTGGGATACACCCAGCTTTATATACTGAGACCAGAGTCACAGCATAGACTGGCTCTATATAAATACCAATAATAATAATAATATCAATACACCAAGCTTTATTAATACTGACAGTGATAACAGACACCGTAACCCACTGACTGGGATACACCCAGCTTTATATACTGAGACCAGAGTCACAGCATAGACTGGCTCTATATAAATACCAATAATAATAATAATATCAATACACCAAGCTTTATTAATACTGACAGTGATAACAGACACCGTAACCCACTGACTGGGATACACCCAGCTTTATATACTGAGACCAGAGTCACAGCATAGACTGGCTCTATATAAATACCAATAATAATAATAATATCAATACACCAAGCTTTATTAATACTGACAGTGATAACAGACACCGTAACCCACTGACTGGGATACACCCAGCTTTATATACTGAGACCAGAGTCACAGCATAGACTGGCTCTATATAAATACCAATAATAATAATAATATCAATACACCAAGCTTTATTAATACTGACAGTGATAACAGACACCGTAACCCACTGACTGGGATACACCCAGCTTTATATACTGAGACCAGAGTCACAGCATAGACTGGCTCTATATAAATACCAATAATAATAATAATATCAATACACCAAGCTTTATTAATACTGACAGTGATAACAGACACCGTAACCCACTGACTGGGATACACCCAGCTTTATATACTGAGACCAGAGTCACAGCATAGACTGGCTCTATATAAATACCAATAATAATAATAATATCAATACACCAAGCTTTATTAATACTGACAGTGATAACAGACACCGTAACCCACTGACTGGGATACACCCAGCTTTATATACTGAGACCAGAGTCACAGCATAGACTGGCTCTATATAAATACCAATAATAATAATAATATCAATACACCAAGCTTTATTAATACTGACAGTGATAACAGACACCGTAACCCACTGACTGGGATACACCCAGCTTTATATACTGAGACCAGAGTCACAGCATAGACTGGCTCTATATAAATACCAATAATAATAATAATATCAATACACCAAGCTTTATTAATACTGACAGTGATAACAGACACTGTAACCCACTGACTGGGATACACCCAGCTTTATATACTGAGACCAGAGTCACAGCATAGACTGGCTCTATATAAATACCAATAATAATAATAATATCAATACACCAAGCTTTATTAATACTGACAGTGATAACAGACACCGTAACCCACTGACTGGGATACACCCAGCTTTATATACTGAGACCAGAGTCACAGCATAGACTGGCTCTATATAAATACCAATAATAATAATAATATCAATACACCAAGCTTTATTAATACTGACAGTGATAACAGACACCGTAACCCACTGACTGGGATACACCCAGCTTTATATACTGAGACCAGAGTCACAGCATAGACTGGCTCTATATAAATACCAATAATAATAATAATATCAATACACCAAGCTTTATTAATACTGACAGTGATAACAGACACCGTAACCCACTGACTGGGATACACCCAGCTTTATATACTGAGACCAGAGTCACAGCATAGACTGGCTCTATATAAATACCAATAATAATAATAATATCAATACACCAAGCTTTATTAATACTGACAGTGATAACAGACACCTGTAACCCACTGACTGGGATACACCCAGCTTTATATACTGAGACCAGAGTCACAGCATAGACTGGCTCTATATAAATACCAATAATAATAATAATATCAATACACCAAGCTTTATTAATACTGACAGTGATAACAGACACTGTAACCCACTGACTGGGATACACCCAGCTTTATATACTGAGACCAGAGTCACAGCATAGACTGGCTCTATATAAATACCAATAATAATAATAATATCAATACACCAAGCTTTATTAATACTGACAGTGATAACAGACACCGTAACCCACTGACTGGGATACACCCAGCTTTATATACTGAGACCAGAGTCACAGCATAGACTGGCTCTATATAAATACCAATAATAATAATAATATCAATACACCAAGCTTTATTAATACTGACAGTGATAACAGACACTGTAACCCACTGACTGGGATACACCCAGCTTTATATACTGAGACCAGAGTCACAGCATAGACTGGCTCTATATAAATACCAATAATAATAATAATATCAATACACCAAGCTTTATTAATACTGACAGTGATAACAGACACTGTAACCCACTGACTGGGATACACCCAGCTTTATATACTGAGACCAGAGTCACAGCATAGACTGGCTCTATATAAATACCAATAATAATAATAATATCAATACACCAAGCTTTATTAATACTGACAGTGATAACAGACACTGTAACCCACTGACTGGGATACACCCAGCTTTATATACTGAGACCAGAGTCACAGCATAGACTGGCTCTATATAAATACCAATAATAATAATAATATCAATACACCAAGCTTTATTAATACTGACAGTGATAACAGACACTGTAACCCACTGACTGGGATACACCCAGCTTTATATACTGAGACCAGAGTCACAGCATAGACTGGCTCTATATAAATACCAATAATAATAATAATATCAATACACCAAGCTTTATTAATACTGACAGTGATAACAGACACTGTAACCCACTGACTGGGATACACCCAGCTTTATATACTGAGACCAGAGTCACAGCATAGACTGGCTCTATATAAATACCAATAATAATAATAATATCAATACACCAAGCTTTATTAATACTGACAGTGATAACAGACACCGTAACCCACTGACTGGGATACACCCAGCTTTATATACTGAGACCAGAGTCACAGCATAGACTGGCTCTATATAAATACCAATAATAATAATAATATCAATACACCAAGCTTTATTAATACTGACAGTGATAACAGACACTGTAACCCACTGACTGGGATACACCCAGCTTTATATACTGAGACCAGAGTCACAGCATAGACTGGCTCTATATAAATACCAATAATAATAATAATATCAATATCA